>NC_058083.1:503571969-503774649 GCF_014858855.1 Bufo gargarizans | reverse complement strand
TAGTTGATTCAGATGATTAGGTTAATAGCTCGTTTAGAGAACCTTTTCATGATATGCTAATTTTTTGAGATAGGAAATTTGGGGTTTCATGAGCTGTATGCCAAAATCATCAATATTAAAACAATAAAAGGCTTGAACTACTTCAGTTGTGTGTAATGAATCTAAAATATATGAAAGTCTAATGTTTATCAGTAAAATAATGAACTTTATCACAATATGCTAATATTTTGAGAAGGACCTGTACTATAATTCTGCCCCCTGTTTGCAAGATGTACAAGAATATAATTACTATAATACTACCTCCTATGTACAAGAATATAACTGCTATAATACTGCTCCTATGAACAAGGAATATGAACTACTACAAACGCTGCTGCTTTTGATGTATAAGAATATAACTACTATAATACTGCCCATATGTGCAAGAATATAACTCGCTATAATACCTCCTCCTATGTGCAAAAATATAACTATTAAAATACTGTAGGGCTGCAGCTAACGATTATTTGAATAATCGATAGTTGCCGATTAATTATTCGATTAATCGGGAGGAAAAGACGAACAAAATTACAAAACAGAGGTTTATATGATCTTACTTGAAAAATTATGTTCAAAGGCCATATTAAACAAATTGTGGGCGACACTTTATGGGGGATCTGTGGACGACACTATTATGGGGGAGCTGTGGGCGACACTATTATGGGGGATCTTGTGGGCGACACTATTATGGGGGATCTGTGGTGGCGACACTATTATGGGGGATCTGTGGGCGACACTATTATGGGGGATCTTTGGCGAACTATTAGGGGGATCTGTGGGCGACACTATTATGGGGGATCTGTGGCGACACTATTATGGGGGATCTGTGGGCGACACTATTATGGGGGATCTGTGGGCGACACTATTATGGGGATCTGTGGGCGACACTATTATGGGGGATCTGTGGGCGACACTATTATGGGGGATCTGTGGGCGACACTATTATGGGGGATCTGTGGGCGACACTATTATGGGGGATCTGTGGGCGACACTATTATGGGGGATCTGTGGGCGACACTATTATGGGGGATCTGTTGGGTGAGCGACACTATTATGGGGGATCTGTGGGCGACACTATTATGGGGGATCTGGGGCGACACTATTATGGGGGATCTGTGGGCGACACTATTATGGGGGGATCTGTGGGCGACACTATTATGGGGATCTGTGGGCGACACTTATGGGGGATCTGTGGGCGACACTTATGTATTGGGCGACACTTAGGGGGGATCTGTGGGCGACACTATTATGGGGGATCTGTGGGCGACACTATTATGGGGGATCTGTGGGCGACACTATTATGGGGGATCTGTGGGCCGACACTATTATGGAGGGATCCTGTGGGCGACACTATTATGGGGGATCTGTGGGCGACACTATTATGGGGGAATCGGTGGGGCGGACACTACTTAATGGGGGATCTGTGGGCGACACTATTATGTGGATCTTTGGGCGACACTATTATGGGATCTGTTGGGCGACACTATTATGGGGGATCTTTTGGCGACACTATTATGGGTATCTGTGGGCGACACTATATGGGGGATCTGTGGGCCGACACTATTAATGGGGTGATCTGTGGGCGACACTATTATGGGGGATCTGTGGGCGACACTTTATGGGGATCTGTGGGGAAAAAACACTTATGGGGGATCTGTGGCGACACTTATGTGGGATCTGTGGGCGACACTTATGGTGGATCTGTGGGCGACCTTATGGGGGATCTGTGGGCGACACTTATTGGGGATCTGTGGGCGACACTTATGGGGGATCTGTGGGCGACACTTATGGGGGATCTGTGGGCGACACTTATTGGGGGATCTGTGGGCGGCGCAGTTATGGGGGATCTGTGGGCGGCGCAGTTATGGAGAGGGGGATCTGTGGGCGGCGCAGTTATGGAGAGGGGGATCTGTGGGCGGCGCAGTTATGGAGAGGGGGATCTGTGGGCGGCGCAGTTATGGAGAGGGGGATCTGTGGGTGGCGCAGTTATGGAGAGGGGGATCTGTGGGTGGCGCAGTTATGGAGAGGGGGATCTGTGGGTGGCGCAGTTATGGAGAGGGGGATCTGTGGGTGGCGCAGTTATGGAGAGGGGGATCTGTGGGTGGCGCAGTTATGGAGAGGGGGATCTGTGGGTGGCGCAGTTATGGAGAGGGGGATCTGTGGGTGGCGCAGTTATGGAGAGGGGGATATGTGCACTGTTATGGGCATAACAGTGCACAGATCCCTTTCCTCATAACAGTGCCATAGACAGATCCTCCCCCCTCCCCATAACAGCCCCGGCCCCGATGCTTATAAGTCGGACTAATCACTGCATCTTTATTTTACCTTTTTACAATGACGCTCCTGTAACAGCCAGGCAGAGCGGACGGCGGCGCAACGTCACTCACTCACGTGACGCACCTGCTCCGCCCACCTCATGAATGAAGGAGGCGGAGCAGGCGTGTCACGTGAGTGAGTGACGTTACGCCGCCGTCCGCTCTGCCTGGCTGTTACAGGAGCGTCATTGTAAAAAGGTAAAATAAAGATGCAGCGACCGCCCGCCCGCCCGCATAGCAACGAATCTGCGATTATTCGATAACTGGATTCGTCGACAACGAATCCAGTTATCGAATATAATCGATTACATCGATTAATCGTTGCAGCCCTAAAATACTGTTCCTATGTACAAGTTAATAACTACTATAATACTGCCTCCTATGTAGAAGAAAATAACTACTATAATACTGCACCTATGTACAGGAATATAACTACTATAATACTGCGCCTATGTACCATATGGGAGTAGAATTAACACCTGACTGGACTTGCCATGCTCCTGTCCTAGACGTTGCGGAGGTTACCATGTCTCTGACAGGACGCTGCTGATACGCTGTGAATATTGATGAGGTACACGAGCCTTGGAGTCACTGATCTCCTCTGAATGAACCCGGGATCGGGGGTTGTGTTCAATTAAGAAATCAATGAATTACTTAAAGTTAGTGAACTGTATCCAGAGTATCACATAGATTTCTAGTAGTCCCTCTGCTCAGTTTCTCCGTGAATATATGGACTTTGCAGACTTGAGCCCTCCTGTGTTTTCCGCCCGCTCCTACATGCACATGAATGCTAATATAAAGGTTATGCCTAAATATAGCAGTAGGTCTCATACATAGATTTACATATATTAGTTAGTGCCCCGGGTGTCCTGTCATTATGGTCATGTAGTCAGTACACGGCTACTATGTGGTTGGACAGCCCGTGCTCAGATTGTGGGTCCCCCCTTGTGAAGCTCATCTTGGGGGTTCTGTCTGCTGGGAGAATCTGAAAATCTTTGAACCCTCATTCTCATGATAGATGATGGTCCCAGGTTCTGCTTTTTCAGGTGGGACATTCTTAGTCATGGCTGTGGGAGTTGCGTCTTATGACAGCGTTGCCCCTAGTGGCCTAACAAGGAACTGGTTTTTGTTTTGTTTTTGCTTTGAAAGTGAAAGGATGGTCGATCCAGCTATTACTTTACGACTTGCTGCAAAAAGGGGATGTGCATGATTACATTAGCCACACTACTACCCTCTTTCCCCTTCCTTAACCTCAGTTACATATCTCTATCATCACTAGATAACTCCATTTCATACCAAAATATCAGTCTATCATCTGTGCCCCTCCCCCTTACCCCAGTATGACATTTGTCCTGGGTCTTAGCAGAACCATATTAGCTCTGCCAGTGACTAACGTCCTGACGCTGTTTTCCCCTTTGACTGGTCCTTCTATGGATGCTCCAGTTACAGTGGAAAACTTAAAGATATAAAAAAAATTGTAGGACCTCATGAGAGGACACGTGTAAGACATAACCACTTGCCAACCCCCTGTTTACTGTATACATCCAGACACCGAGGTTTCTAAACGCCCTAGCAAAGATTGCAGGTTATTCGTGTGGCTGCGGGAAGCCCGTTGTCAGCGACAGCCTGGTTCCCCACTCACCTCTCAATGAGTGTTGTGTATAAAGATCAGGAAGCGGCAACACTCTGGTCCTAGCTATCATGTCCTTGCCAGGGGCCAGTTGTCTGCATGAGCTGCTGGATCTTAGCACACTCAGATCAGCTTTGGAGCACAGTTGTTCAGATGTGCAGAACCTTTCTGGTGGCTGTATTCCCTCTGTAACTGGAACTAATACAGGTCCTTCTGAAAAAATTTAGCATATTGTGATAAAGTTCATTATTTTCTGTAATGTACTGATAAACATTAGACTTTCATATATTTTAGATTCATTACACACCAACTGAAGTAGTTCAAGCCTTTTATTGTTTTAATATTGATGATTTTGGCATACAGCTCATGAAAACCCAAATTTCCTATCTAAAAAAATTAGCATATCATGAAAAGGTTCTCTAAACGAGCTATTAACCTAATCATCTGAATCAACTAATTAACTCTAAACACCTGCAAAAGATTCCTGAGGCTTTTAAAAACTCCCAGCCTGGTTCATTACTCAAAACCGCAATCATGGGTAAGACTGCCGACCTGACTGCTGTCCAGAAGGCCATCATTGACACCCTCAAGCAAGAGGGTAAGACACAGAAAGAAATTTCTGAAGGAATAGGCTGTTCCCAGAGTGCTGTATCAAGGCCCCTCAGTGGGAAGTCTGTGGGAAGGAAAAAGTGTGGCCGAAAACGCTGCACAACGAGAAGAGGTGACCGGACCCTGAGGAAGATTGTGGAGAAGGACCGATTCCAGACCTTGGGGGGAGTAGAAACATCCAGAGCCACCGTGTACAGGCGTGTGCCGGAAATGGGTTACAGGTGCCGCATTCCCCAGAAACAGCGGCAGAAGCGCCTGACCTGGGCTACAGAGAAGCAGCACTGGACTGTTGCATGTCATTCGGAAATCAAGGTGCCAGAGTCTGGAGGAAGACTGGGGAGAGGGAAATGCCAAAATGCCTGAAGTCCAGTGTCAAGTACCCACAGTCAGTGATGGTCTGGGGTGCCATGTCAGCTGCTGGTGTTGGTCCACTGTGTTTTATCAAGGGCAGGGTCAATGCAGCTAGCTATCAGGAGATTTTGGAGCACTTCATGCTTCCATCTGCTGAAAAGCTTCATGGAGATGAAGATGTCATTTTTCAGCACGACCTGGCACCTGCTCACAGCTGCCAACACCACTGGTAAATGGTTTACTGAGCATGGTATTACTGGGCTCAATTGGCCTGCCAACTCTCCTGACCTGAACCCCATAGAGAATCTGTGGGATATTGGGAAGAGAAAGTTGAGAGACGCAAGACCCAACACTCTGGATGAGCTTAAGGCCGCTATCGAAGCATCCTGGGCCTCCATAACACCTCAGCAGTGCCACAGGCTGATTGCCTCCATGCCACGCCGCATTGAAGCAGTCATATCTGCAAAAGGATTCCCGACCAAGTATTGAGTGCATAACTGAACATAATTATTTGAAGGTTGACTTTATTTGTATTAAAAACACTTTTCTTTTATTGGTCGGATGAAATATGCTAATTCTTTTAGATAGGAAATTTGGGTTTTCATGAGCTGTATGCCAAAATCATCAATATTAAAACAATAAAAGGCTTGAACTACTTCAGTTGGTGTGTAATGAATCTAAAATATATGAAAGTCTAATGTTTATCAGTACATTACAGAAAATAATGAACTTTATCACAATATGCTAATTTTTTGAGAAGGACCTGTATATGAGCTCCAGTTACAGGAGAAATCGACAGTAAAAAAAGTTACATGTCCCCACAATCAAAAAACTTTACCACACCACCCACCCCTCATAACCCTTTGGTTCCACATATCAAAGCGACTGTTATGGAAAGGGGATGTAATTTAACATTTTTATATTTTTATTGCATGTTGAGCTAAAAAGGGGTTGTATGCTTTTTTTTATGTTGATGACCTATCCATAGGTCATCCGTATCAGATCGCCGGGGGTCCTACCTGCGGCCTTCCCCCTCCGTTCAGCTGTTTGAAGACCGCTCCTTCCTATTCACTTGAAGCCAGAGCCTTCCTATTGAAGTGAATGGGGCGGCTGAGATGTACGGTAATTACACCTGCTCACCGCTTTGTTGCGATGGCGAGCAGGTAAACAATGAAGGGAAGGCAGCTATATTTTCTTCAGACAGCTGATCGGTGGGGATGCCAGGATTTGGACCCCCGCCATTCTGATATTGATGATGACCTATGGTATTCTGTGGGGGGAAAAAGAAAAATTATGGCTTTCAAAACTCATGGTCAGAAAGGGGTTCAAATGGCCGATGTTGAACGTGTTAAAAAATATAATATAAAATACAAATTAAAATGAAATACCACGCTGGCCATTTTCCTTAGCCCCATTGTATCTCTCATTGGGGCAGGTTCCGACCCCACTACTTAATAGAAAAGATTCAAGACCTTTTGGTTTCTTGTTAACTGCTTATGTAAAACAAAAACTACAATATGTTCAGTGATAATAAGGGGAAAAATAATCTTCTGTTGAGGAGGCATCTTTCACTGCTGACAGCACTTCTGACCGGAGCGCATTACTGCTGCAACATAGGCTTGGTGGAGAAGAGGAGCGCGAGGCCAGAGGGACATTGAGGCCTGTGCAACTCTGTAAGGAGCCTCAGAAATTAGGATCCAGCATAAAATATTCAGGTTGCTGGGAATTGCCTGACTCCCGGGAATTTCTTAGACTGACTTATTAAATAACCTTGAGCACATTAGCAATTTATGGTGGCAAATGTAAAATTAAACAGATAATTGAAGCTGCAGATCATCGCAACCCCATGAAGAATTCTTGAGTTTATAGAGTAAAGCGACTTGACCCAGTTGATACAACCTGTAGAGGAGGTGATGATAAGTGTGGAACCTGGCGATAGATTTTAGACTTTTTCCACTGGATAGTGTAATTACTACTGAGCTCCGTGTTGTGCGGGACAGCATGAAAAATTCCATGAAACTTTACGGTTTCCTTTTTTTAAAGGGCACCTGTCCCTGAGTCCTTTCTGCCAGTCAGAAGCGTAAAAGCTTGCAGTAGGCAGGATCCACAACAGTCTCACAATTGGTATTGTATAATCATAATCGTGGTCTAGACCAGTGTTCCTCAACTCCAGTCCTCAGGGCCAACCTACCGGTCATGATTTGAGAATATCCCACAGAATGAATACCTGTGGTAAGTCCTGATGCACTGACACAAATTATATCACCTGCTCAATACTAAGGAAGTCCTGAAAACATGACCGGCAGGTGGGCCCTGAGGACCCGAATTGAGGAACCCTGGTCTAGACTGTCCCCTTGTTATCTGCCATTGGGAAAGCAAAGATTGGTCAGGTCAGCAAATCAAATCCTATGGTTTCCTCCTAGATGGGCGATGCAAGGTGCCTGATGGCCACATATCCCTGCTTCCATCATGGATATTACACTGTTGACCATCCCGACTGGTAAAGCTTATGGTGGATTTGTGGTAGATGGCTTCAGCTATCAAGTCTTTGCTCTGCAGTACAAAAAAAGAAAAAGAAAAAAGCCTTGTTAGTACTTTCTGGACTTTTACTTGTTTGTAAAGGTAGAGATTTGCAAGTGCTTCCTGGGGTGCCCCTTCTGATGGGCTTCGAGTAATCCGAGAGCATATATTGGTCACTGACTTGGTCCTGCTGGACATTTTGTGGGTGTGAATGCATGAACTAGCTAATATAATCCTTATGAGGACCGTTTGTAGATGCCCTGGCTTAAAGGGTTATTCCAGTAGCAATAAGTTAACCCCTATCCCCTAGATGGGCGATAAGAACTGGTAAAGAACAGTAGTGCGCATGCTCAAGCACCGTTCCATTTAAGAGCGGGACGTGGGACCCCCTATCTTCCATTAAGTCGGCTTGTCTTCATTGTCCTCCAGAAGTCTTCATTGATTTATCCCTTAGCTATTTTTTGTTTTGTGTGCACGCTTAATAGTGATAGTCCTAAAACAAGTCAGTGCAGCTTGGAGAGCTAGTCTCCTGTACAGCAGATAGAACTTCATGCAGACTCATCAAGATGGTGAGCTACATGTACCATGGTGGTCACCCAGATAGAAGGCCATGTGATAGCTAGAAAGCCTAAAGTACTACATTCTGCAGAAGAGGCAAGAAGAATGGTATTGCGCGCCAACCTGTAGCCTTCAAACCTGTGGGGCGAGTGAATGCATCAGATGCACCGTAAATAGCTGCTATCAGGAAGGCTTGACAGGTATTGAATGCTGTAAATGTTTGGGTTTCATTGTTAATTTACTAAAGAATTGAGAGCCAGGACTACAACCCCAACCAGCTGTCCTTCCTCAATGAAATATTAATGACTCTGGGGGAATGTTTTAGATTTAGGTTACTTGTTCAATATTGAAGTAGCTGAAAAATAGCTTGGAAGTTGTTCCAAACACAGAGGACAGGGAACTGTTCCTGTGCGCAGAATCCTGGCAGGCTCGCCAACATTACCCTGCACGTGATTAATAAATCATATGCTATAGAATAATGCAATAGAAGATGGCCAGATGTGCAAGAAGCATTATGTACTTGTGTACATAACTAAGCTTAACCTCTTAAGGACCCTGCCGTATTTCACCTTAAAGGGACACTGACAGGCGGAAAAGGCATAATTAGCTGTATATATGTATGCACAGGTCTTCTATTGTGTATTCAATACATAGAAGTCTAACCCCTGTCCACCTTATGAAGACTGTAAAATGATGTTTTATAACCTGATAGAAATGCTCGTCTTTCTGCCCAAGGGGCGGCGTTTCAGCTTTACTTCTGCCCAGCCAGCCGCCCCCCAACCGCCGTTTTGAAGCGCCGCCCAGCTCATCAATATTCACTTCGCTGGGCGGCTTCTGCGCTGCGCAGAACGCAGAGGCTGAAGCGGCCTCAAAGAAGCAGAGGGGACGCAGGCGCGATGTGATCCCGGCCAGTGAGGGTGCCGGGCGCATGCGCTGAAGCTCAAATGGAGTCCGATGCCCATAGCTTTGTATTGAGCATGCGCCGGATCTCGGAACGTCGGGGATAGCAGAAGCCGCCCAGCGAAGTGAATATTGATGAGCTGGGTGGCGCTTCAAAACGGCGGTTGGGGGGAGGCTGCCTGGGCAGAAGTAGAGCTGAAACGCCGCCCCTTGGGCAGAAAGACTAGCAATTCTATCAGGTTATAAAACATCATTTTACAGTCTTCATAAGGTGGACAGGGGTTAGACTTCTATGTATTGAATACACAATAGAAGACCTGTGCATACATATATACAGCTAATTGTGCTTATTCGGCCTGTCAGTGTCCCTTTAAGGACCCGGCCATTTTTTTGCAAATCTGACATGTCACTTTATGTGGTGATAGCTTTAAAACTCTTTTACTTATCCAGGCCATTCTGAGATTGTTTTCTCGGCACGTATTGTACTTCATGACACTGGTAAAATGGAGTCAAAAAAATTAATTTTTATTTATAAAAAAAAAATCCAAATTTAGCAAGAAAAATTGGCAAATTTCTATTTCTCTACTTTTATAATAGATAGTGATACCTCCAAAAATAGTTACTTTACATTCCCCATATGTCCACTTCATGTTTGGATCATTTTGTGAATGCCATTTTATTTTTTGGGGACGTTAGAAGGCTTAGCAGTTTAGAAGCGAATCTTGAAACTTTGTGAGGCTTACATAATAGAAACCACCCAAAAATGACCCCATTGTACAAACTACACCCCTCAAGGTATACAAAACTGATTTTACAAACTTTGTTAACCCTTTAGGTGTTCCACAAGAATTAATGGAAAATAAAGATGACATTTTTTAGAATTTCACTTTTTGGGCAGATTTTCCATTTGAATCTATTTTTTCCAGTTACAAAGCAAGGGTTAACAGCCAAACTAAATTCAATATTTATGGCCCTGATTCTGTAGTTTACAGAATTACCCCATATGTGGTCATAAACTACTGTACGGGCACATGGCAGGGCGCAGAAGGAAAGGGATGCCATACGGTTTTTGGAAGGCAGATTTTCCTGGACTGTTTTTTTTGGACACCATGTCCCATTTGAAGCCCCCCTGATGCACCCCTAGAGTAGAAACTCCAAAAGTGTGAACCCATTTTGGAAAATACGGGATAAGGTGGCAGTTTTGTTGGTACTAGTTTAGGGTACATATGATTTTTGCTTGCTCTACATTACACTTTTTGTGAGGCAAGGTAACAAGAAATAGCTGTTTTGGCATCGTTTTTATTTTTTGTTTGTTAGTTAGATCATGTGGTATTTTTTTAGAGCAGGTTGTCATAGACGCGAAAATACCAAGTATGACTACTTTTTTTGGTTGTTTGTTTCAGTTTTACATAACAAAGCATTTTAGAAAAAAAAAAAGATTTTTTATTGTCTCCACATTCTGAAAGCCGTAGTTTTATTTATTTTTTGGTCCACTGTATTGTGTCGGGGCTAATTTTTTTCGGGATGAGATGACTGTTTGATTGGTACTATTATGAGGGTGTATATTACTTTTTGATCACTTGCTATTACACTTTTTGTGATGTAAGGTGACCAAAAATGTTTATTTTTTTATTTTTACGGTATTCACCTGAGGGGTTAGGTCATGTGATATTTTTATAGAGCAGGTTATCACGTACGTGGCGATACCTAATATGTCTACTTTATTTTTTATTTACCGGTATGTAAGTTTTACACAATAACAGCATTTTTAAAACCAAAAAAAAACTGTTTTAGTGTCTCCATATTCTGAGTCATAGTTTTTTTTTATATTTTTTGGCCGATTGTCTTAGGTAGGGGCTCATTTTTTGCGGGATGAGGTGACTGTTAGATTGGTACTATTCTGGCGGGCATACACCATTTTGATCGCTTGGTGTTGTACTTTTAGTGATGTAAGGTGGCAAAAAAATAGTTTATTTAGCACAGTTTTTATCTGAGGGGTTAGGTCATGTGATATGTTTGTTTATAGAGCCAGTCGATACAGACGCGGGCAATACCTAATATGTCTACTTTTCTTTTTTTCCCTATTTTTTACTTTTTTTTACTTTGAACTTTTACATATTTTTTTGGGGGGAGAAAGACTTTTATTTTTTTAAACTCATATATATATATATATATATATATATATATATATATATATATATATATATATTTATTTTTTACTTTATTTTTTGTCCCACTTTGGGACTTCAACTTTTGGGGGTCTGATCCCCTTTACTTCTGTATTGGAATGCATTGGCTGTATGAGTAATACAGTGTGTATTACACATACAGCTTCCTGCCTGTAAGATCCAGGGGGCTAGATCTCACAGGCTCTCCACCGGAAGGCAGCCCCGATGCCTAAGGAAGGCATCGGGCTGCCTTCCATTCCATCGGGTCCCCGTCACAGCAGCACGGGGACCCGATGGCAGCGCCGCTCCCCGCCCGACATCGCACGTGCCGCAGTCAGCCGCACATGAAGGGTTAATGCGCCGGCATCGGTGATTTCACCGATGCCGGCGCATGCAGCAGGGGTCCGGCTATTAGTGACAGCCGGACCCCTGCCGCTGATCGGGTGGGCGCAGCTTCTGCACCCGTCCAATCCCCATGAAGTACATGTACGTCATGGGTCTTTAAGTCCCACAAAGAAATGACGTACATGTACGTCGTGAGTCCTTAAGGGGTTAATCTGCCCTATGTTGTGCTGATGGCCCCCAAACAGGCACAGGCCCCCCATCACTCACCCCATGTCTTTTGTGCCGTGGTCTGCACCTGCTTGCCCTCCACTGCCTAAGGCTACTTTCACACTAGCGTTTTTACTGGATCCGGCAGGGTTCAGCAAAAACGCTTCCGTTACTGATAATACAACCATCTGCATCCGTTATGAATGGATCCGGTTGTATTATCTGTAACATAGCCAAGATGAATCCGTCATGAACAGCATTGAAAGTCAATGAGGGAGGGATCCGTTTTCTATTGTGGTAGATTGTGTCAGAGAAAGTAGAGTATTTAATCTGACCTGACCCTTGACTAGTTTTACTGATTCGCACAAACTCTGCCTACCCTGCTTTCTGCCTGTGTCCTGACCATGAGTATTTCCTGACCACTCGGTGCTTCGCATCAGTTGCCAACTACAATGGGCCTATTTCAAGAGATGGCGACCTGGTGGCTCTCCTGCAGAAAAGTCAAACTGGTTGGTTGGCACAATGGTTCCACACTCTCTGCCAGTCTTACTGCCAAATCCACACTACGTGCATGATTGGTAAAAGTAAGGTATGCATCCACCAGACATAATGGATGATGCTTATGCGGTGGAAGCAATGAACTTGAACCTCTCTGATCCCAGTTTCCCGTCCTTGCCGATTCCAAGCCATAGTCTGCCAGTCACCAGAAATGTCATGGTCTATGAATCCTTGCCAAGATCTTTCTTGACATCATCTAATGGATCGTATTTCAAGTGCATTTTCATGTCGGTCTATACCCTTGATAATTTTAGGATTATAATTGCGTGGCACAGCTGCCACCATTGTCTAATAGGGCAGGGGAACCGCTGGGTTTGAATCAAACCTTGAGTGCCACCTGCTTGTGGTCTTTGTATGTTCTTCCTATGTCCATGTGTCTTGCTCTTGAGGCACCGCTGGTTCCTCCAACACATTTGCCAATTTCCTTGCAGTTAACATCACAATAGGCTTGTTACATGACCAAGTAACATGACAATCTGGGTGCTCACAGATGACAATCCTAAGCAAGGTTATATATTGCGATTAATCAATTTTTTATGGCCAGCTAAGTAGATCCTGAAGGGTTTGTATGCGATTAGAAAAGGTCTGCTTTTTTTTCCTAGAAGAAACAGTGCCACTCTTGTCTATAGGCTGTGTCTGGTATTACAGTATTAAAGGGAACAGTGCTGAAAGCAACCTTTCTTTTCTAAACTCATAAACCCCTTTAATAAATGATTAATTCATTAAAATATAAACATTTACTGAAATTTGTCCATTTTGTTAAAATAATTGATATTAATATATATCTACGTGTACCTTTTTGTGATAATAATTTTTTCTTTTTTTTTCCTCTTTCAAAGATCGGAAACCTAAAGGCTTACAGTGGGTAATAGACACCACCATTGGATACCCAGATGCAAATCCTATGGACATTCAAACATGGATTCTGGGCTATCGGCCACCTATTGTCACACATGTGTACTACAGGTAGGTGTTTGGTTTTTTTGTTGCAAAAACAGCTCCTCTCTTTTCTATATTGGTTGCATCTAGTATTGCATCCCGGCCTCAGTCATTTAAATGGCAAGAGCCGCAATACCAGACAAAGCCCATGGACAAGATGGTGCTTTTTCAAGAACAAACGCACAGCGGCCGACTTAATATTGAAGATGCTTTGCAATGCATTTATCGTTTTAGACCCTTTTCTAACTTTTTTATGCCTTGTTTGGCAGGGGGCATAGCTTAGAGGGAAGGGCATGTGGCTTCATGGGAATGGGGCGTAACCTAAAGGCGCCAAAAAACGTGGCAAAATCTTGGTGCATTTTTGGAGTAAGGCTAAGCCAATTTATAGGTGGAGTAAACTTGGACTAGACGCTCTGAAGATGTGCCAGCTTTATCATCCAGCATCAACCACTGTGTAAATCTTGCGCCATTTAAGACCGTCAGTCTACGTTTACAGTGTCTAACTCTTCTACATTATTAGTAAATCTGCCCCACAATTTTTTGTCATCTGGGGCAATCTCCTTAAAGTGTATCTAAATTTAAGTTTATTAAAACCTACTGTAACTACCCTAAAATGTTCCTTTTTGTAATATACTTTTTTTATATATATTTTTTTTGTTTTCTATGTGATACACTTACTTGAAGTTTAGGCGCCCATAGCGCTTTGCAATCTGTACTCCCGTACCCTGCTGTGCATTGGAGCACGGATTCCCCTGCGGCTGTACAGGCAGGAGCTCCATAGCACATCACTGTTCCTGCCTGTTGCGCTGCTGTCCTAAAGCCTGGCATAGATGTGCTATGCCAGGCGTCCGCACACTGGGCACAGACAGAGGAGCGATGTGCTATGCTGAGCCTGTGCCCGCTCGCTCCACTCTGCTAAAGCCTGGCTTTGTACGTCCCTGGAGAGCAGCGCTGGTACAGGCAAGAACAGTGATGTGATCCGTGGCTCCTACCTGTACAGCGCTCTGTGCAGCCGCAGGGGAATCCGTACTGCCATGCACAGCACTGTACCGGAGCACAGATTGCAAAGTGCTCTTCAAGTAATATAGTAGAGTAATATAATGTAGTAGAAGTGGATCACATAGAAAACAAGTATATTACGAAATAAAAAAATAAAAAATGTATGGCATGTACCAGTAGGTTTTAATAAATGTATGTAGCCAACCATTTATCACTTTGGTGGCAGAATTACATTAGTCATGTATTGTCAGAGGTCTGGGTATCTTCTCGCATGTTTTCCTGCATGCATATAAATGAATTATTCATGAGTGTTGAAGTCACTTGAAATAATGGGATATTTGATCACAACATGCATGAAGTAATCTGTGAGAGATGAAGAAGGCTTTGATTGTATAGTGTATAAACATCTGACATTTTTGAAAAAAACATGTCCCCACTCCTGCGCTCTTGGCTGTAGGGCCCCACTTTCTTTCTGCTCTCCACTTTTTTCTGAGAAGGAACCTGTGGCAGTACTGATACACAATCTGCCACAAGAGCCTTATTGAGGTCCACACTCATTATAGGGCCTTGCATAAGAGCTGGCTCATATCAGACTCCCCCCCCCCCCCCCCACACACACCATTATTTCTCATTCTTCTCCAAAAACAATTAGCACTATGTATGCAGGAGTTACGTCTTCCTCTGACATCCCTTAAACACATATACGGCCGTCAGACCACCACTTGGTGCAGTGTGGTTCATCTTTCCAGGGCACTAGTTTGCACTGCAGTGATGCTGGCTTTACACCACTCCAGCTGAAGCTTGGCATTGTGCACAATAATCTCAGACTCGTGGTGGCTTATTCTTGGAAAGGCAATAATGGGTGGTGGTGAGAACCAGCTCTACTCTGTAGTCTGAAACACTTAACGCGTTTCAGACAAACGCCATTGTCCTTAGTTCTAGGACTAAAGACAATGGAGATTGTCCAAAACGTGCAAAAGTCTGCGTGGATCTTTTTTTTTACATTAGTTTTTAATAAATGCTGATGATTTTAACTCAGACAAGGGCTGGAGAAAACTCTTCTTTCAGAAATTTGACCAAATATCTGGAAAAGTCCCCCTTTGTCATTTCTGTGTTGAAAGTCATTATCTTATTAGGGAATTCAGAGCTAATAGAAGGATCAGGATCCTCATCTCTTCTCCAGAACGGAGAACGGTTACAAAGAGCGTCTCTCACTCTGGAGGACCTGCCCTGTCCTGCTTTACCCAGACGAACCAATGATCTAAATGGACATTGTGAAATGCACAATTTTCCCTGAAGTGGCGCTGCAGAGAGATGGAAGAACATTTAGGCCTGTTATACACTTGCGTTGCAGCATTCTGGTTTTGAAATCCGGCAGAGGATCTCAAAACCAGGCACAAAACGGATCAGTTTTGTCCCCATTCATTGTCAATGGGGACAAAGCTGATCCGGATGCATTTCGTTCCATTTAGTCGCGTTTTATGGCCGGACACAAAATCGTTGTAAGCTGAGGTTGTGTCTGGTCTACGAAACGGAACAAACCGGATCTGGCACTAAAAACAATGCAAGTCAATGTGCTAAATCTGTTTTGTTTTTTGTTAAAAAAAAACCAACGGATTGGGCACCGATTGACTTATAATGATTTTCATACCGGATCCGGTTTGTTCAGTTTTGATTTAATACAACTGGATGCGGCTGAAAAGGATGCATCTGTATGTATTTAAATGGCACATATCCGTTTAATTCCACTTTTGAGATCCTCTGCCGGATCTCAAAACCGGAATGCCACAACGCAAGTGTGAAACAGGCCTTAAGCTGGCCCTATGCATTAGATGTATATTAACCGTACCCCCCAAGACTAGCCAACCATTAAATGTATATGGATAACTCCTGACTCCCACACAGCAGGTTTCACCTGATCTACGGTACTCGCTCACTCAGCCGAGCAGGCATGTGCATGGGGTAGTCAGAAGGGATAACGGGCAGCCGAGCAACTCGTACGTCAGCTATCTAGTGTGTGGCTGGCCTTACTTCCAGGTTCCCTCGCAGCCTACAGCAGGGCATTGTGGGAGTTGTAGTTTTACAACAGCTGGAGGGCCGCAGTTTGAGGATGCCTGATCTAGTGCGTGGCTGGCCTTACTGTCAGGTTCTCTTGCAGACTACAGCTGGGTAGCAAATCAGCTGATTGTCAATGTAACCCCTCAGACAAGGTTTTGTCCACATGGGACTGAAATGCTGTGGATTTGCGTGCTGCCAAGTGGATGAGATTGTAAGAACCTCATTCACACACTGGAAAATTAAAATAAAATAAAAATTCTGCGTAAATTGACCTGTGGTGCAGTATTTCAATTTATGTTGCAGATCTCACCTTTTGCAATGAAGAGGGTGAAATCCACAGCCATTTCCGCGTCACGCATGTAATCCTAAAAAGTCCGCCATGGGCTTTTGCGTCCTGCGTGGACGTCCCCTTATGTCTTCATGTCCTCTGGTAATACACTCCTCGTTCTCTCCGATAATGATATAATATTTTTTTTTGTTTTCCTGGACAGAATTTATCCTATCAAAGAAGTTCCCATGGAAACAGAAGCGTTAACAGATTGGTTATATCAGCGCTTTGTTGAAAAAGAAGAGCTTTTGTCACATTTTTATAAAACAGGTAAATTATCAATGAGTATTATTATCAATATCTATAAGTAAATTATCAATACTATAGCTACAGGGGCCATGATGTCCTATAGTCAATGTGTTGGCTGTATACTGCCCAACCCAATACTTGACCCCCACCTGTGGCCGGGCATATGTTGGGGCCCCAGCCTTCCAGGTATATTTATTCTCCAGTGACTTTGCTGTACTGCTTCAGTTAAAGGGGTATTCCCATCTCAGACATTGATGGCATATCGCTAGGATATATCATCAATGTCAGATAGCTGGGCGACTTACCTCTGTCTTCAGAACGGGGCTCCCGATGTGAAGGAGAGCACACCACTCGTTCACTGCTATAGGAGTTCCGAAAAAAGCCAAGCCAGTGCTCGGCTGTATTTGGAAGACCCATAGAGGTAAAATGGAAAGTGCGCTGGGCATGCATGGCCACTTCTCCTCTATTGCTAGGCTATGTCATCAATGTCAAATAGCTGTGGGACCTGGCTCCCGCTCCTGTCTTCAGAACGGGGCCCCCGATGTGAAGGAGAGCACATCGCCCATTCACTGCTATGGGAGTTCCAAAAATAGCCAAGCCAGCACTCAGCTTTTTTCGGATGTCCAATAGTCGTAAATGGAAAACGCACTGCACGTGCATGGCCACTTCTCCTCTATCGCTAGGATATGCCAGCAGTGTCAGATAGGAGCGGGTCCTTCGAAGTGAAGGAAGGGGCATGTGGCACATTCACCATTATGGGACTGCCGAAAATAGCCGAGCCAGCACTGTGCTACTTTCGGAACTCTCATCGTGGTGAACAGAGGGTGTCTGCGCAAGCTTGGCTGCTCTCTTTTCATTTCAGGGGCCCTGTTCTTGAGATACAAGCAGGTCCCGGAGGTGAGACCTGCTGCTATCTGACATTGGCACATCCTAGCAATAGGCCATCAATGTCTGAGCTAGGAATACCCCTTTAAGGCGACTACGAGTGCTTGGCAGACTGCTATTCCTCCCAACGCTTCCACCTTCCCCTCTAATACACATGCATGCTCTGATTATTATGCAGTATAGAGATTATAGGCTCTTAGGATGCATTTTAGCAGAACACTGTGATCCAGCAGACAGCGAGTCATTCACTTCTATAGAAGTTACGGAAACAGCCCGCTCGGCCACTTCCATAGTACCGCCCATTCTTACCACCACATAAATCGGACATTTTGATCTCCTGGCTCCCCTGCTGACCTTTCACATGAAAACTAACAAGGCAAGGGGACATAGCACTGCACTAACACTGGGTCAGTGGGGGACCAAGAGTTGGGTTCTCTTGGAGCCCTTTGTGTCTTACCGGAGCATCCCAGTTTAGTTTCCCCTGCTGCCCATGGATCCGGTCTGTAAACTGCCGACCCTGGGAGCTGTCACTTCCTTGGCCATGCGATTAACCCTCGTGGCTGCTGCCCTAGATGCATCCTCTTCTCGTCTTGCATTCAGCGCATGTGCAGAGACAGTATATTCTGCTGCATGAATCTGAGCATGCGCTGAATGTTTTCAACTCAAGCACGGAAGAGGATGCGTCCAGAGCTGTGGTCATGTTGGCAGATGATGGGGCCACAGCCATCTTGATTCTCATGGATGCGACAGCCACCAGCACCCGCCATTTACAGGCCGGATCTGTGGGCAGCAGGGGACACTGAATTGTGCTAAGGTAAGAAATGAGGTGCTTGGGGATTCCTAGGAAAGTGACAAACTGCTTTAAGTTCTGTTAAAGGGGTTTTCCGATTTTTATTTATATCCTTTTGAAGTAATTTGTAATGTATTTATTTTACCTTTATTGCTCCTATCTCCCGTTCTGAGCTGTGGTCACATGACCATGTCCATTCAGCTCTTTCTGGGCAGTGATAGGGGAGTGTCTATGTAACTAGCTAGGTGGGAGGAGCTTTAAACCAGCTGGGCGTTGCTAGGGGCGGGGCTGGAGCTGTGGCAGAGGAAGGAGAAGTGAATCATGGGTTTGGTTGGATACAGGAACAGGAAGTGCCACATACAGGATGGAAACAAACCAGAGGGATTGGTTTCCATGGTGAAAACGGGTCAGGAGGGTCCAAATTGAAAAAGTGAAAAGCACGGGGAAGATGTACATGAGGTAAACACTTACATGAGCAGATCTGTTGAAAACACGAGAGAGTGTCACGCTCTGGACTCGCAGAGCAGCTCCCGTCCTGACCTCCCAGCACTGCCGGGGTCGCATAACATTATATTTATTTATGATGTTATGTAATCCTTAGAGTTCTGGAATGTATTGTATTTATAACACTGACATAAAACTGAGTGTTACATAACATCATAAATAAATATAATGTTATGCGGCCCCGGCAGTGCTGGGAGGTCAGGACGGGAGCTGTGCTGTGAGTCCAGAGCGTGACACTTTCTCGCGCGAAAGGGGCCTTAAGCTAATTTGGATCAACAACCCTGTGAATGTTTTTCTCTTCTGATCGGACTTCCATCCCTTTCTCTTCCAGGTGCTTTCCCTCCCCTGCCAGGACAGAAGAAAGCCGTGCCCAGAGAGATGACCCTAAACAACATCTGGCTCTTCCTTGTACAGTCGCTGGCGTTTTTGTCAGGGTACCTGTGGTACTGCGTTCTCCACTATTTTTATCAATGCCTATTTTAAAAAAAATAAAAAAAATCTCATTGGGACCTGAGGACTTTAAATGTAGGAAATGTCAAGCTCTTGCGTAAGAGCATCATGTTATCTGTGTGAATGTGAAGAACACCACAGTCGAGGAGATAGCTGACTTGTTCATTTTTTTTTTTTTATATATATTTTTTTTTATATAATTTTCTTTTTCAAATTTTTTTATTTAATTCTTTTCATTTTACGCTCCACTCGGGGCCGTTTTAAAGTCATGATATAACGGATCTATGTCAGTGACCTGCTAATGTATTTTTAGCAAAACAGACAGAAGTCTTTCTCGACCTTTCAGCGAGGAAAGGTTGTTCGTGACTGGATGCATCAAAATGGAAAGAAGACAAGTGAGCGTGGCGAGTGCTTGGTCTTCGAGTGCAAAGTCTTTGGGTGAAACTGCTCCGTACCCCTCACAAAAAGAAAAGACTGTGAAATGCATTTGTCACGTTTTTGCTTTCGGCCCCAACACCCAAGGAACATGTTGTCCGGTGAGGCTCCATAAACCTGTCCTTCATGACATTTCATGTATCCAACCTGAAGATCGAGACATTTTCCGTATACCACAGCGCACCTGGTTTACTCATACAAGTGTCATCTCTATGGAGAAGTGTCTGTAAAGTTGATGATTTCTTTCTTTTTTTGTTAGTAGGCACCATTTTTTTTGTATGTGGGTTTTATCAATGTAGTCATTTTTTTTCCTTCCTTAATTGCACTTTTACGACACAGTTCTTATTCTGTGGACTCTCTCTCTCCGTTTTTCCAATAAGTGCTGAAAAATTTTAGATACCCATCTGAGCGTTTGTCAAGGCTGAAATGTCTTACTTAATTAGCGTCCTCGTTGTGTTTCCATGGCGCGGTTTCTATGTCTGACAAGCAGGGGAAGTGGCCGGGAGAATTTTATTGTATTTGCCAATCTGGGGGGGGGGGTTTGACTCTGACCATATGTGACCAATATTCTTCTCATCAATCTGAGGGGACGATGTGTCAGCTCAATTTCTACACCGCGCTGACTGCTTTCAAGTTTTAGGGCAGTGTCATGGCACGGAGTCCAGATGTCGCTTGTTCCACATGATGGTCAATGCCACGTAAAAGGCGAATTTCGGGGGCGCTTCTGATGACTGAGCCCAAGTGTCGAGGCCGGGGCATCACCATTCACTGTACGCTGCCTATGGAGATGTCAGGTTTTTTTTTTGTTTTGTTTTTTACTACGATGAGTAATGCTATTGAACTGTCAAGCTCCAGTCTAGCACTGGCCGTAGATAGTGTAGAAGTCTGCCATTAGCGACGGTTATTCCGGAGGCCGACACCCATCAGAATACAGTTCTTTCAAACTGAATGGGAATGTCGGCCCATGATGAACGACCGTTCCTGACAACGGGCATGTGAGTTTTCAATGTGGGTTCACGTAGGGCACCATAAGCGGACACTAGGCTCTTTGTGTTGGCCATCCCCGTGCCCACAGCCTCTCATGTCGAGGATGAAGGGGGTGGAGTTGAAGCCATACTGTGTTCCTATAGAGTAATGTGTCCCCCCCCCCCCCTTATTTTGATATGTATATTGCAAAGTAGCTGCCCTGTCACATTAAACATATCCGTATGCAGCAGTGGTTTGTAGACTGTGGCCCTCAAGCCATTGCAAAACTACAACTCCCAGCATGCCCTGACAGCTGGAGAACAATGGTCTGCTATAGAGAAGTTGCGTTAGGTTGGAAAAATATGGCGGCTTTCTTCCAAAACCAGCGGCACAGCTTGTCTGCAGGTTCCGAGTGGTATTGCTGTTCAGGGGTGGTGCCGTTTCTGGAAGAAAACAGCTTTTTTTTTTTTCTCTCGCTTAAAAGGGAAGTATTTCTACTGTGCTACGTGTTACCGGAGTTGTCGGGGTTCTGGGTGCACTTTAGATTTGGAATACGTTGTCCTCCTGTGTATGTTGTCGCTGTGATGTCATCAGCAGAAGAGAGATGCCTTTTAGATGATTTCAAGGAGCTTGTATTTTATCAGTTTTTGTTTTTGTCGTCTCAGCGAGCCCACCATCAAACAGAAGTTCTTGCGCTCTGTTATCCATCCAGACGGGATGAGAAATTTAAGTTTGTGCTGCCATTTGACCCCCCCTACGGTGGGAATTGTTTTGTACGTTGATATGAAAATCTATCATTAAAAAAAAATATTGCCAAACTAATGCAGCGCAGGATTTATAAAGACACATGATTTGACCCAGATTTTATTAAAAGCAAAAAAAAAAGAAACTTTTATTTTTATTTTTTTTTATCTCATTTAATGGCTTTAAAAGGTCAAGCGTTTGTCATTTAACGGCCGAAAAAAATCTTCACAGACTTTGCAAATCTGTGATTTCATGTGACTGTCTGTTCTTTGCAGTATTTGTGATGCCGCTGCACATTATAGCGCTTGGTTCAGCAATATTTTCGTCCTGGCAGGGAGCGTGTAGCGGGATGAGGAGTAGTGCCTGCACATTGTAGCGCCATTATTATCTAGGTGAGTAAAAATGGAGGAATAGAAGTCCATTGAGACAATGAGATCATCCCTGGGTTTTATATATGTAGTTTCATGTACAGTTCTGAGGACCTGGCCTGTCTGTTTTAGGAACTACTTGCATGAGATAACTGCTCCGGAGTCTCTTTTCTTAGAACTCTGCATTGGGATGTCCTTCTGTTACACCTCCTGGAAATGTATGAATAAGGGCTCATGCACATGGCTGTAGTTTCTGTCCGCATCCATCCGATCTGCCGAGGATCGGATGTGGACCCATTTGTTTCAACAGATGTGCATTCTGCATCTGCACGTCCATTCCACAGCCCTGTAAAATAGATAGAACATGTCCTATTCTTGTGCGTTTTGCAGACAAGGAAAGGATATTTCTAGAGGAGTGTGGCAGCATGCGCTCGGGATCCGTGTTTTGTGGATGCGGTCGCATGCATGAGCTCTGAATTGGCCCTTCCCAAAGTTGGCCAGTTGGACAGTGTCAGGGACACAACCTCAGCTGGTAACACCAGTTTATTCCTATTTTTTATTTTTTAGAAGGAATAACACAGGAATATAGCAAAAAATAATAAATATGCTATTTCATGGCAAATGCATTTTCTAAAGACTAAAACAGACGAATCGGGAGAAGTGGACGGATTCTTTTTGAAAGGGGTTGTCCATGTTTAACAGCCGAAGGGTCCACTGAAAAGCTGCTCACAGGTTGACTTGCTGCTGAGAGCTCACAGTAATTGGCAGAAATCACTGGTGTTAAATTTAATGGCAGCGCCTCTACTGGGAAAATGTGGTACTGCATGGTTCCTGTTGAAATTGGTGGCTATGTGTGAATGTGCAGGGCCTTCCAGAGAAAGGGATGCTCTTTTTTTTGCTGTTCTCAGTGCTGGCTATTTGCCCCGGGTCACCTTTAGGCCTCATGCACATGACCGTATGTATTTTGCATTCCTCAAAACACGGATCCACAAAAAATACGGATGACTTCCGTGTGCATTACGTATTTTGCGGAACAGAAAAGAGCTGTCCCCTAATAGAACAGTCCTATCCTTGTTTGTAATGCGGACAACAATAGGACATGTTCTATTTTTTTTTGGCAGAACGGACATACGGAAACGAAATGCACATGGATGGGGGGGGTTTGCGGACCCATTGAAATGAATGGTTTCACATACGGTCCACAAAAGAAACTGCGAACGGACACCAAAAAAAAATAATATACGTTTGTGTGCATGAGCCCTTATTCAGTATTTAAAAATGTGCTTTCTAAACCAGACAACCCCTTCATGTAGGGGACGGAAAATCTATTAGTCTGGCATGACTGTCCAAATGAAGCAAAAGGTCAACTCCAGGGACACAAGCCCCTAGAAGTCCCTGACAGGTCCTCTGTCGCCCTTTACTGTACAGGCCAAGACCACGTATAGTTACTACCATCAAGAAGGGCTGACTGTAATATAGTGACTGTGAAGTACGAGGCTAGAAAAATATGGCTGCAAAGACAGCACTATAATATAATCTGGATCAATAAGTATTTTTTTATTTTTTTTAGTTAGTTAAAAGGGTCCTTTGAAAATAAGCAGATCACTAGTTGTCTGGCTGATGGGATCACCGGTGATCAACTGCGATCTGCAAGGAAATCCAGCAACAAGTGTCCAGTTCATCTGCAGCGCCACCACAGGGCAAATAAAGCATTACAAGGCGTCCATGGGAATCAATTGGCCATCTGTCTAGTACGTTGAGGCGCCGGGTCCTCCAGAGAGATGGAGATGCCCTTTGACTGGCTAATTGATGGAGATTCAGAACAATGGACCCTGTCGATTAGCTCAGAATTTTTTAGGGTGTAAAAGTCAGCTTTACAAACCATACATCCCCAAAATACTCAAGTGGAAATACCTTAAAGGGGTTGTCCCATCTGGACATTTATGGCATATTGATAGGAAATGCCATAAATGTCCAGCAAGAGCAAGTCCCAGACGTGGGACCTGTACCCATCTGAAGAATGGGGACCCGCTGTGAATTCAGAGCTCACCTTCCCCATATTCACTGCTATGGGACTTCCAAAAATAGTTGAGCCAGCTGTTTGCTCTTTTTGGAAGTCCCGTAGCAGTAAATGGAGAAAGCCGTGCATGCGCAGCTTGCTCTTCATCCATCGGGGCCCGTTCTTGAGAACCGCACATATCAGACATTTATGGCTTCATCGAGAGAGAGGACAACCCCTTTAATATAATTGTTTGCCGACACCGAGTCTTTAAATAAGACGCCATAGTCAATAGTTGTCCTCCTCTAAGGCGGAGTTGGCATTAGCTTCCTATTTAGTCCCTAGCACCTTCTGTAGGTGGTTTTTAAGGGCACCTAGCAGCAGATTTGTACCTATGACACTGGCTGACCTGTTACATGTGCGCTTGGCAGCTGAAGGCGTCTGTGTTGGTCCCATGTTCATATGTGCCCACATTACTGAGAAAAATGAATATTTTAAATAATTTAATAACAAACAAATCGGGGTCTGTATATTGACCAGAACATATACCTATAATGTTGCTCACTCACAAACAAAGACATACCCAATATAGTCAAAAATATATTCACTTTATTGCATATAAATCCATGTACACAATATATAACAATATAATAGTAACGATAAAAGGAAAATGACAGATGTATAAGGGTGCCAGAATCACCTGCCCTATACTGCTACCACTCCCCAAAAGATCTTCCACATGTCAAGTGTCACCATGTCCAAAGAGTATACACTATAAAACATGAATATCACAAGACGGCCTACCTGTTACTACACGCATGAGTATATCCCTCAGTACGGGAAGATACCTATATCAAGTTCACATTCAGGACGTGTATAATAACACCCCTTAATAAATATTGCCCAGAACAATGGTGCAGCATGAGCCCAGGAATAAGCAATGGGACGGAGAAAATGGAGGAAAAAATATGAAAAACAGAAAAAAGAAAAGTAAAAGGAAGAAGAGAAACCCCCCCCCCCCTCAAAACACCACCCACAGCCTGGTCAGGAAAGCCAATAACAATGTGACCAAAATTTGCCATAATATTATGTGCAATACATACCACAAAATGTGATTGGGGGTATGCAGAGCAGCGCAGGTCAGCGAAAATACCTCGACGCGCGTTTCGCCTCTGCTTCGTCAGAAGGACCTCCATACATCCCGAAAATACTCAAGTGGAAATCCCTTAAAGGGGTTGTCCAGGTTCAGAGCTGAACCTGGACATCCCTCCATTTTCACCCAGGCAGCCCCCTGACATGAGCATCGGAGCAGTTCATGCTCCGATGCTCTCCTTTGCCCTGCGCTAAATCGCGCAGGGCAAAGGCATTTTTCTGAGTTCCGGTGACATACCGGGCTCTGTATGGGGCTGACAGGCAGCCCGGTGACGTCACCGGCACTGATGGGCGGGATTTGGCTCTGCCCTAGCCAGTAAAACGGCTAGGGCAGAGCTAAAGCCCGCCCCTCAGAGCTGGTGACGTCACCGAACACACTGCTGGGCGGAAGTTACCGCCCGGCAGTGTGTTATTGAAAACACAAGAGCCCGTGCCCTGCGCGATCTAGCGCAGGGCACTGGAGCGCATCGGAGCATGAGATGCTCCGATGCTAGGCTCAGGGGGGCTGCCGGGGTGAAAATAAGGGTATGTCCGGGTTCAGCTCTGAACCCGGACAACCCCTTTAAAGGGGTTGTCCCATCTGGACATTTATGGCATATTGATAGGAACGTGGGACCCATACAGAGAAAGTGGCGTCTCTAGGTGCAATGGTAAAGGCCTCGTTGCTCCTAGAGGCTAATTTGCATATATTTAATTATTTAAAATATTCATTTTTCTCAGCAATGCGGGCACATATGAACATGGGACCAACAGTGCACATGATACCGGTCACCCAGTGTCATAGGTACAAATCTAATAGAGATGCCCTTTAATTTATAGACTCTAGGACCTGCCCCAGGTGGAGCTGCAACTTAAAGGGGTATTCCAGCCACCAATATTTATCAGCTATCCCCCGGGATAGAGTAGGCACAGCTGCTGGGACCCCCATGACTGCTAGCCACAGTTTGAATGGTGTGGTGATGGAAACAGCTAAGACTAGAAAAATGACTGCTGGAACGTGTAGGTCTTCTCTTCTTGTACACAGAGGCCTAGAGGGAAGGCACACACATTGCATCCCTATATAAATGGCATTCCTTAAATTAAGGATTTATCGAGAGGGCATTCTTTCACGCTCACGGTAGGCTTTCCTCGTCCCGGCACATTGCTGTAGGTGTAATATCAGAAGAAGCTTTCCTCTAGATAAAGCCATTGATTTGTGTTGGCTGCTGGTTTGTAGACATCAATCAAATCTCCGGATCCGACCGTGTTTAAGCGGAGAGGTCAAAACCTCGCCAAAATATAGGCCAAACCTGATACTAATTAGAGGGGGCTGCTGACAAAATGTAATAGAGCCGTGTCTTGTCTTCATTCATTTTCTCTTATCTGTGGATAAAATCCAGCAGTAATGCCGTATAAACAAAAAAAAAGTTACATCTCTTCAGCCTCTTAGAGGAAAATTTACAGTTTTTAATTAAGCAGTAATAAAGCCGCCTGCCTAAGCTAGGTTAATTAAATGAGGGCTAAGAAATCTCTGTGTGAAGTCTTGCTGCTTCTTTAAAGAGAACCTGTCTGCTCTATGTTGCCCCCCAAACCACCATGAGCATCTGGCCGTTCTGCTCCTCACGAGGCTGGTAGCGGCTTCAGTTGCCTCAGCAGATGCCCCATTTTGCCAGAACTACACGTGTCCTCTATTCAAATGAGTGGTTTGGAATCAAGGTGGTGGAGATGCTGAGAATTGAAGGCAAGCTTGCCGCGCACTTGTCCAGTCTACTGCTGAAGCTGCCTGGACCAGTCCGCCTTGCTTCACTTGGCACGCCCGGAGAATAGATCCCAATGAGGTATCCACAAGAGTTCTGGAGGACTGCTGATGATGATGGTCCCTATCCTTAGATATGTCAGTCATGAATGATGTGGAGAAATTTGGGCATGGCAAGCCTGACTTCATTAGTCAACTTCTCTACCTCCTTGGCTCCAAACAAGTCATTTGCTTATGGTGGCAAAGTGGTTGTTTAATCTCAGACTTTAATGGCTTATCGCTAGAATATACCATCAAAGTCAGATAGGTGCAGGTCCCACCTCTGAGACCCACACCCATTTTCAGAATGGACCACCGCGCATGGGCGGCGTGCTCTCCTTTAATTTCTATCGAGGTTCTGAAAATAGCCGAGCGAAAGAAATTAATGGAGGGCGGCTGCGCATGTGCGGCTACTCTCCACTCACTTAAAGGGTCCTGTTCTGGAGATAGGTGCAGGTCCGCGAGGTGGGACCTGCACCTATCTGACATTGGTGGCATATCCTGGTGATATGCTACCAATGTCTAAAATGAGAAAACCCCTTTTGCAGTGGATTTTTGGAAAAATGAAGCATCTGTTGAGGCAATTAAGGACTCCTCTGGGAACATGAGGAGCAAAACAGTCAAGTATTCCTGATGCTTTGAGGGTGTAATATATGGCCAGAATAATAAGACCATTTGCCTATCACTTTTACTCTGAAACTAAATATCACATATTACCCGTCCACCCCTTAATTTGCAGAAAATTCATGTCATTTTTGCTTACAACTTTGTTTTCTATAAATAAGACCACAAATTTGTACTGATTAATTTGCTTATGTATAGTTATATTGTTTTATAATTATATAGTGGTAGGAGCGCGGTTTTTTTCTGATTCAATGCTCCACATCCCCTCTACAGACATACTGTAGGATTAAAAGATAGAAATATGGCTTCCTGCATCCACCACTAGAGGGAGCTTAGTAGCTTACTGCAGACTGTTTATGCTTTGAACTTGATTCTGCAACTGTATGCAGCAACCTCTACTGCTCAACAAAGCTTCTTCCCAAAGAAAAGAAAAGTACTGTGTATATATTCTTTTTAATATAGCTCTATGTGATTTCTTCAGCAGCCATCTGAATATCTCTGTATCCAGGCTGTCAGGGAAACGGCTCTGCCAGCCCCTCTCACAGCAGGAATCTCCAGCACAATGTTAATCCAATTGCCTGCATGTATCCAAAACGTTGAGTTGGAGCAGTTTTGTCAGTGCCAGTCATCCCCTCTCATACTAAGCGTTGGTAGACGTAATAGTCACCACAGTACTAGGAGCACCACAGGAGACGACGCATAGTGTAATCAACAGGAAGCCACGTTTGCAGGGAGCGCCCTATACTCTTCAAACAGCTGATTGGTTGGGGTGCTGAGTGTTGGACCCCCACAGATCTTCTGCAGCCTGCGTGTATTCTCATACATTGCAGCTGCTCGGTCCGTAGACCCTTTTTTCGCTCTCCTTGACACTAATTTTAATGGACCCTCTCTGTGCGCTCTCGGACACAAATCTAAGTGGACATCTTTACAACTAAATCAACTTGGGGTATCTGCTTTATAAATGTTGAGGATAGCACAAAGAGGGGCTACAGACCAAACCAATTAGAGACCGCTAATACCAGATTTCTCACAGAACACTACTGAGCAGAGTGAGTATGAAAAGGTATACAGGCTGCAGAAGACTAATGGACCAATTTTTTTTTTAAAAAAAGTGGCCAAAAATGTATGCATAAACCACTCCAAAGGTGTCCATAACTTTTTAAAATAAGACATCAGCCAAAACCCCCCACCAAAATCAAATTGGCCTGCCTGACCTCCCTGCGGTGGAGCCTTTGCTCCATGTATTCACTGTTGCAGTGTGGTTTCAATATTGTAAAAGCTAGCGGCTATTCATTCTCAGATTATTTTTACATGTTATAAACTGGATTATCATTGATATCCCTCTGGGGTGTTTTCAATCTACTGTTACCCAAATGACTGACAATTATAAGCTTTAAGTCTCAGTAAGCCCTGCCCTAGAGGATCCTGGGGATGCTGGGATTTATCAGCTCAATATTGCATAGCGGTTTACACGTCTTTTCAAGTGGTCCGCCTGACATTTCAGCAAATACAACGCTCAACTTTAAGACAAGTCAGAATTTACGTCTGTGTCCCAAAATTGCTTTGTTTACTGAAGAACGAACTGTATACTGTAAGTTGTTTTTTTTTATATGGAAGTGTGCACTGAATGAGTGTAATTGTCATGGCCATCCTTTTTTTTATATTTTTTTTGTCTGATATGTATTTTTTTTTAGGATTCTTGAAAAAAGAAGAATTTTTTTTTTTTTAATTACTTTGCCATGCTTTGTTTGCACTGATTTAAGATTAATATAGGAATATCTAATTTCTTCCAGACTTCAAACCTGAGCTATTTATTGCAATTTTTTTTGTTTTTGTTTTTTTTATATATATATATACATATAATGTGTTCAGTTTTGCTTCTAAATAAAGCATTGCTGGTGTAAACCATGAAACACGTGGGACCAAAGCTGCATTAATCAATGTGTAATTTGCTAAGAAAATGTGCTCGCTGTTGCAAATTTTATGTGCCAGTTTAAAGGGACACTTCAAAGGGTTTATGAAATTATTAATTATTTATTTCTTTTTTACTTTTTTTTTCCCAAAAGCAGGGCCTCACTTGTCCTTAGGCTTTGCCTGGTATTGCATCTGACCACTAACATTTTCAAAGGTGCAATAGATTGGCTTGTTTCTGAGAAAAAAAAAAAAAAATTATGTATGTGTGAGTGTGTGTATTTGTGTGTGTGTGTGTATATGTGTATATATATATAATCGAGAAAACAGGACTGCACTCCAAGTTGTGATGAAAAATCAAAGCAGTTTTATTCACCCATGTGCCATAACATGGGTGAATAAAACTGCTTTGATTTTTCATCACAACTTGGAGTGCAGTCCTGTTTTCTCGATTATATTATTGGGGATTGCCATTGCCCCCCTTTGGATATTGCACCCACTCTTCAGGCTGGTGCTCCCGTTGGACTTTCTTTTAAGACCTCATATGTTTCCCCTCCCCAAAGATTGAAGGAAATAGGAGCAATAGTCCTATTGTTTTCAGGAATACATTTTTTTTTTCTTTTTTAATTTTTAGGCCCTTTAAATTGTCCCTTTAAATTGTTAACATGAATCATTTTACAGTTTACCTTTCATCAACACGTAGTGGAGGCCATTTTGTGGGGGAATTCTAAATACGAGTCCTGACATGGTCAAGGTACTTTCTGAAGAAAAAACAAGATGTCCGCCTCTATGATTTCTCTGCTGTATAGAAAATAAGAATAATCTGTACTTATGGGTCTAATAAAATGTCTGACACTGCTATGTTTAAAGTGAAGCTCCACCTTTTAGTATCATTGGATCGATAGTCAGCAATTGAAAAATCTGTCTAAAGTTTTCAGGTTGTTTTTAAGATAGCTGCTGTTGACGGATCTTATTATTTCCACTGTGTTTTTCTTTACATTATATTATGTTTTCAGTAACACATTCATATTTTTGCAGTCTAGTTACATTGACTGACTATTGCCTATATTGGTTTTTCCTGGGATAATAGGTTATCTATTCATATTCCCACTTGGAACCGAACCCAAGTTCTGGAAATGTTTTTTTTTACAGTACAAATTAATTTATGAAGTTATTGCGCAAAGTCTCGTGAGACTTCGGCTCATCGGAGCCCATACATTCTAGTACTGTACAGAGCTCCTGCTCTGTACAGTATTAGAATAAAGTTTTATTCAAATCAACTTCGGATGTTTCATCCGAAGTTGATTCGCTCATCCCTACTCACAATCACTGAACAAACACTGACTGTGTGAAAGCGACCCAAGGCTGTGAGATGGTCGTGTGTTTTATTGGCCATGGTTTGCCCACAACCAACGCTGATAAATTCCTTATGGCTGTGGGGGCAATCCAAGGAAATCTCAGACTGCACCGTAGCATAGCCTCTTCTGATCCAAGATTCTGATCCAAGTAGGACACGCTCTGGAGCCACGTTCCACGTAAAAAGGCTGATATCTAAATGATTACAACAGGAACGTGCATCGCCTGTCTGAATGGAACCTAAAAGGTATATTAGAATGATGCCAAATTGGCATTTGGCTGATTATACCCTACAAGCAAGGGTGGAGCTTCACTTTCTGCAGCAATTGCACTTCTGGTTGCAAAGGCCTGTCAAATGAAAAGCCTGCCAAATATTTGTAATTTTCTTCAAACCCCCCCACCTTCCAAAAAAAAACACAAAAAAACAATTTCTATCATTAAAAGAAGTCTATAAATAATGACACTGGCTTTATTTTGTGTGTATGTTTTTTTGCTTGTTTGTGATTTTTTATTTTTTTTTAGGTGATGATTCCCGTACAATGGAGCTGTAGATCCATACAAAAAAATATTGATTTTTTATAAAATGAACAAATTAGAAAATTATAGATTTTGGTTTTGTACAGCTGTGATGCCATGTTTTCTTATTTTACATTGCTATTCCTTTTGTACCTACATATCGTGTGATGAATGACTGAATGTATACGATGTAGTGACTAGAAGGATTCTGTAAAGGGCTGCTCGCAATCCGACTCGCATTGTACGTTGTGACAGAAAATATAAGTCGTTTTATAGAAAAGAAAAAATGGAAAAGTCGTGCGTTTTTTATTTTCTCCCTATTTTTTATGCTATATTTTTGTTATACTGTATATTTTTTGCAATTTTTTTTTATTCTTTATTTTATCTTTTTTTCAGATCCCAGCAGCAGAAAGGAAACTGAATTATTTCACATCCACCTCCTGTTGGGATCCAACTTTGGTTAAAGAAGCACTCATACAAAAATGTTTATTCTCTGACCTGTTAGAAAGGTGCATGATGTAACCAGTGGTGAAGATAAGGTTATAACCTCCCTTCTGATCCTCAGCTGTCATGTGACCAACATTCTGACTCTCCAAATAATACAGCATTTCATGTGTGGACAGGAAGTCAGTTTCTCTGTGTATTCCTATGGGAGCCTCAATGTCAGTCTCATAGGATTGAACAGAGACGTAACTGACTTCCTGTCCTGATCAAAGTGTTGGTCACATGACACAGCTGAGGTTCAGAAGGGAGGTTATAACTGACAAATACAGTCACTGGTAAGAAGATTACCCACACTACAACTTACATCATGCACCTTTCTAACAGGTCTGTGAAAACATTTTTATGTGGGAGTGCTTCTTTAAATAAAATGTAAGGGGAAATTGGAGGTGACAAACGCTGGTGTGGAGCAACCGAGAGGGCAAACGCGACCATTTACGCTGCTGCCAGTCCAGTGACACAGCATTACACCGGGAGTCCGCAAGCTTCGGCATTCTAGCTGTTGTGAAACTACAACTCCCAGCATGCTCCATTCCCTTATATGGGAGTTCTGAGAACAGCATAGCAAATGTGCCTGCTAGGAGTTGTAGTTTCACAACAGCTGCTGACTCCTGGCGTCCACAATGTCCTACTATAGTAATAATTTGTTGCTGAGCTCTGTCTGCAGATTTTGTTCTTTCACTTGTGGTTCCCCTGAATCTTAGTTTCTGCCACCTCCCTACAGCCCATATTCCATAGACCTGCAATGATGATAATTCTACCACAATGCCAGTTCACTTATAGCAGTGGGTACAGCTGCTGAATCCTATGCCTTCTACTACTGAATGGAGATGAGCTGCAATACCTGACACAGCCTATGGACAAGAGGGGGGCACTGTTTAAGAAAAAAATAAAATCTAATTAGATCTCAAAGATGAGGTCTCCTAGCGCTATGCCCCCATTGTCTGAAATGAGACAACCCTGTTAACCACAATGGGTGGTCTCCGTGCAATGGCAACTGACCTGATGCCTCTAGAGACAGTGATCAGGACAGGCCTGGGAAAGCATGTCCTTATACACAGGAGATGTACCATGCACCGCTGGCCATTTTTAAGTGTTGTCTGCTCCCACCTTGGATATTTAAGGCATATCCACAGAATATGCCATAAACGTCGGATCGACGTAGGTCCCACCATTGGGACCTGCACCTATGTAGAGAACTGGGGACCCCCAACTCAGCTAGTCAGGAGGCTTCTGCATCCCAGCAGACGTTAGCCGTACACGCGTGCTATGCTCTCCGCCATGCTTTTTTTTTTTTTTTAACCTTATTTATTCCCTTTAAAGGGGTTGTCCCACAATAGTTACTTGTCGACGTGTTCAGTGATAAGTATCTGATCGGTGGGGGTCCATCTGGTGGCAATGAAGTGCCAGAGTGAATGGATCGGCAGTTAAACCCCATTAAACTTTATGGGGTTGCCATAGGGAAGCCCAGCACAGTTCTTGACTATCTCCAGCAGTCCCAAAGAGCGGCAGCGAGCATGTGTGACCACCATTCACTCCAAGGACCCCGACACCTCATTCTTGTGATTGGTGGGAGTCCAACTGCAGGGACCTGCGGATAGGGAAGTTCTTATGGTGCTACAACCCCTTTAACCCTCAGAAAATGCAGGTGCTAGCAATCTACCATCTCTTTATAGTCCTAGAGGACTATTATAATCTTTTCCCAGAATTCGCTTACGTAAACCAACTTATTACATATGATCTAGCTATATATCGCACAACACCCACTTTATTGCTAAATGTTAGTTTTAGCTCAACCTGAGAGCACCGTCTCCTGTTATCGGAGCTGGTAGTCTCTCCACGTTGCTGTCCAAAGTTCTGTGGGATGCTGGACTGTAATCATTAACCTGGAGATGACCATGACCATATGGACACTGACATTATAGTGAGCATATGGCTCCTTATCTCTCACCTTGGCCGGGAGCCAGTGTGTGCAATGGTCCTGATTATGATTTCATGCCTCGTGTAGATTCGCCATGTGATGCTGCTTTCTGCAGTTTCCCTATTTTTTTTTTCCTCCTTAATAGCCAAACGCTGAGCAATCTGATTATAACCTGAGCGGTGATGTCATGGAAATAAAGGAATCTGTTCTGCTGGACGTTCTGTTCAGTAGAACCACGGAGGGAGGGGATCCTGGTGCCAAATCCGGTCTTCTCATTTCAGACAATGGGGGCATATCGTTAGTATAGTGCCGGGCTGGCCAACCTGCGGCTCTCCAGCTGTTGTAAAACTACTATTCCCACCATGCCCTGCTGTAGGCTGATAGTTGTAAGCAGTCTAGGCATGCTGGGAGTTGTAGTTTTGCAACAGCTGGAGAGCCGTAGGTTGGCCATCCCTGGTATAGTGAATGGAAGCCGTAGCCGCACAAGCACGGTGCGCTCCCATTCATTTCTGTGGGGCAGACGTAAACAGCCGAGCCAGTGCTTGGCTATTTTCGACGGCCCCATAGAAATGAATGGAGTGCGGCCACGCATGTGCTTTGCGCCCTCCTTCGCTTTGCCAGCTCAGTCTACAAGATAGGTGCAGGTCCCAGCTCTGGGACCCACACCTATCAGACAATGGGGGCATATACTAGCGATATGCGCCCATTGTCTGAGATAGGAATACCCCATTAATGCTGATATCCTGTCCTCAGGATAGGTCATCAGTATCTGATCGATGGGGGTCCGACACCCAGGACTCCCGCCAATCAGCTGTTTGAAGACACCACGGCGCTCCGTGAGTGCCGCAGCCTCTTTCTAGGACGGCGATGTCATTTTCATCGCTCACATTGCATAAGCACAGCTTTGTCACATTAAAGTGAATGGGGCTGAGCTGCCGTATCAAGCAGAGCCGCTATACAATGTACATTGCTGCTGTTAGTAAGCTGAAAGGAGGATGTGCTGCAGCCTCCTCAAACAGCTGGGGCGCTGGGCGTTTTACCCCTACTGATAACCTACCTTGAGGATAGGTCATCAGTATTAAAGGACATCTGTCAGCAGTTTTGCACCTATGACACTGGCTGACCTGTTACATGTGCGCTTGGCAGCTGAAGACATCTGTGTTGGTCCCATGTTCATATGTGCCTGCACTGCTGAGAAAAATGAAGTTTTAATATATGCAAATGAGCCTCTAGGAGCAATGGGGGCGTTACCATTACACCAGAGGCTCTGCTCTTTCTGCAACTGCGGAGCCCTCTGCATTTTGACTGACAGTGTAATCATCATCATCATCGCGCCTGGCCCTGTCAATCAAAGTGCAGGCGTGACAGCTGCATAGAGAGCAGAGCCTCTAGGTGTAATGGTAACGCCCCCATTGCTCCTAGAGGCTCATTTGCATCTATTAAAACATCATCTTTCTCAGCAATGCGGGCACATATGAACATGGGACCAACACAGATGCCTTCAGCTGCCAAGCGCACATGTAACAGGTCAGCCAGCGTCATAGGTACAAATCTGCTGACAGATGGACTTTAAACACTCAGACAACCCCTTTAAACATGAGAACAATACAGTTGTGTTCAAAATAATAGCAGTGTGTTTAAAAAAAAAAAAGTGAATATAGCTCAAAAAACTTCAAATAGCTTTTATTTCCATACACACAAATGCATTGGGAACACTACACATTCTATTCCAAATCAAAACATGAAGAAAAAATTATAAAATTTGTGTTGTTCCTCTAAAAAGAAAATTAAGAAAAGTGAATATTATACTGTTCAAAAAAAAATATCAGTGTTTGTATTCTTCTTTACAAACTCAAACATTCACTATATAAACTGATAGATGTTTGAAGATTTTGCTTTCCTTTGAATCACTTTACTAATATTTAGTTGTCCAGCGGTTTTCAGAAACAGCCGTAATACATCCGTGTTGCTCGGAGTCACCAACTTCTGGCCCCTGTGACCAGGTATTCCGGCCCAGGGTGATTGGACTACAGTCCACATTTCTTCTCTATTTCTTGGTTTTGCCTCAGAAACTGCATTTTTGATGTCACCCCACAAGTTTTCTATTGGATCAAGATCCGGGATTGGGCTGGCCCCTCCATAACGTCAATCTTGTTGGTCTGGAACCAAGATGTTGCACGTTTACTGGTGTGTTTGGGGTCGTTGTCTTGTTGGAACACCCATTTCAAGGGCATTTCCTCTTCAAGTATTCTGATGTATTCAGACTGATCCATGATCCCTGGTATGAGATAAATAGGCCCAACACCGTAGTATGAGAAACATCCCCATATCACGATGCTTGCCCACCATGCTTCACCGTCTTCACAGTGTACTGGGGCTTGAATTCAGTGTTTGGGGGTCGTCTGGCAAACTGTCTCCGACCACTAGACCCAAAAAGAACAATCTTACTTTCATCAGTCCACAAAATGTCTCTTTAGGCCGTCAATGTGCTCTGTGGCAAATTGTAACATCTTCAGCACATGTCTTTTTTTCGACAGTGGGACTTTGCGGGGGCTTCTTGCAGATAACTTGGCTTCACATAGGCGTCTTCTAATTGTAACAGTACTCACGGGTAACTTTAGACCTTCTTTGATCTTCCTGGAGCTGATTGTTGGCTGAGTCCTTGCCATTTTGGCTATTCTTCTATCCATTCAAATTGTAGCTTTTCGCTTTCTTCTGCGATCATTTTAGCTGAGCAGACTATCATTTTCTGCACTTTATATGTTTTCCCCTCTCCAATTAACTTTTTATTCAAGGTACGCTGTTCTTCTGAACAATGTCTGGAACGACCCATTTTTCTCAGAATTTCAGAGAGAAATGCACTGTAACCAGAATGTACAATGTTTGCTGCCTTCCTTCCTTAAATAAGGGCAATAATTGCCACCTGTTTTTCAAAAAATTCATGACCTCACTCATTGAACTCCACACTGCTATTATTTTGAACATGCCCCTTTCACTTAGTGATTCAATTACACAGGATCAGCAGCATGCATGTCATGACTGTTGGGTCTGTTGGATTTTTATTAATTTACTAGCAGGTGTAGAAGAGTATTTGCCATGTAGAAATATCATTTCTACCAAAAACTGTGATTGATCAGGTTAGTGGTGTCTGACTGCTATTATTTTGAACACAACTGTATATCCGTCCGAATGAGGACAGGTCTACTAATAGATTCCCACAGCAGAAATAGATGTCAGAAAACAACGAATCAGCAAAATACAGTTACCTTCCGTGTGCACACTATTCTCATCCACAATGCAGACCAGAATAGGACATGGTCTATAATAGGGCTGAAACGATTACTCAAATGAATCGATTAACTCGATACAAAAAAAATCCTCGATGATTGGTTTGTGCCATGTGACCATGCAGTGTGAAGCCTCTTTCTCACGGGCGTGTGCACCCCGTGGTCGTGCTGCGGGCCACAATGCACGAGCACAGTCCGTGAGGCATCCGCAGCAGATTGCGGACCCATTCACTTGAATGGTTCTGCGATCTGGCCGTTCCGCAAAAAGTTCTATCTTTTTGCGGAATGGAAGTACAGGATGAAAACCCACGGAAGCACTCCGTAGTGCTTCCGTTCCGCACCATTCTGCATCTCTGGATTTGCGAACCCATTCAAGTGAATGGGTCCGCATCCGTGATGCGGAATGCCCACGGAACGGCACCCGTGTATTGCGGATCCGCAAATACGGTCACGGGGCGCACGCGCTCGTTGGAAAGAGGCCTGAGTGAAGAGCTTGCTATTACTCATGCTCCGTGGTCACCCACCTGCCTGCATAGCGCTGCACTGGATCCTGACGTACACACATTGTCAGGACATTTTAGTTCACTGGCGCTGCGGCTGGGCACTGATGGCTAGGAGGGGGAGCTGGTGGCATTGGAAGGAAAGCTGATGGCACTGAGAGGGGAAGCAACTGATGACATGGGGAAGTTGGTGGCACTGCTGGAGGAACTAAATGCATTGGAGGGGGAACTGGGGGATCAACTGGTGGAACTGGGGGAGTACTCGATTAATTGTTGGATTAATCGGTAGAATACTTGATTACTAAAATAATCGATAGCTGCAGCCCTAGTCTATAATTTGTGTAACAGAAAAATGGATCTGCAAAAAAACACTGTATGGCCCCATAGAAATGAATGGGTCACTGCGTTATCCACAAAAAATGCCAATAGCACAAGGATGTCTTATGTGGAGTCAATCCCTCTTGCTGCATCAGCTGCCTTCTTCCAGGAAGGTTTTCTACTAGATATTAGTTGTTTGACTATGCATATTGCATTTTTTTCTATTATTTTTTGCAATAATTTTTGCAAAGTCATGTTAAAAATGCATTTTTATGTAAAACCAGAGGGTTTCGTGCCCTGGCCCAGCAGAAAATATTATGATACTACCATGTGTAAACTGGTCATACACATATGATCTGTCAGGGGGATACAACCGACACTTCCATAGAGCTGAGGTTGGACATATGTCTTTTCAATCATATTGTGAGTCACTGCGGCCATCTACTGGATACTTCAGGTAACTGCAACAAACGCTATCGAGCAGCCGAGGAGAGTTTGTTCACATCTGCGTTGCAGATTCCATCAAAAAGACTGGACTGATTTATTTATAAATTTTTTGTTCGGTAAAAGAACGGAAATTGTAGTCAGTGGAGTCTGTTCAGCTCTTTGTTTCATTTACGTGCCGAATCCAGCACTTCCTTTATTCTCATTGTTCTGCTGCTTTAACGCAGCAGAACAACGGAAATATGGAGCGCTGATGTGAACTCACCCCCAACACTATAAACAGGAGGCAGATTTGTATAACGCTTCTCACTCCTGTGCACGCTAGAGTCTGAGAGAAGCAATGATTACTTTTCATTGTTCCCTATGGTAAAAGATAAGAAAGTGTAAAAAAATATATATCTCTCTCTATATATATATATATTTTTTTTTTTACTTTTTTTTTTAATCACCCCCTTTTCCCCAAAATTAAAATACATTAACAATTAAAAAAATAAATAAACATCATGGGTATCCCTGCGTGCGAAAACACCTGTGCTATTAAAATATAAAAATATTTACCCCATACAGCAAAACGGGGGAAAAAAAAAAGTCAAAATGGCTGATTTTGGTTGCTCCACCTCCCACAAAAAGCTGAATAAAAAGTGATTTAAAATATGCAACTGTAAATGGTGCTATTGAAAAGTACAGCTTGTCCCACAAAAAAACAAGTCCCCATACTGGTGCATAATTGGAAAAATAAAAAAGGTATGGCTTTGGGAAGGCTGGGATTAAAAAACGAAAATAAAACAAAAAGGAAAATCGCCGGGTCATTAAAGGGATATTCCCATTTTAGACACTGATGCCATATCGCTAGGATATGCCATCAATGGCGGATAGCCTTGGGTCCCACCTGTAGGACCGACTTCTATCTCCAGAACGGAGCCCCCGAAGTGAAGGAGAGAGCACTGCGCGAGGGAAGCCACCCTCTGTTCATTGCTATGGGGCTTTCGAAAATATCACGGAAAATAATACACTAACACAATAGATGCGAACATTATATATGGACTAAGCCCTGCAGAGGGACCCGCACTGAAATCCACAGGTGTCCGTGCGGACAATCCGCATCAGTAGAAGTGAATGGAGAAAATCCGGTCCGATAAAATAAATTGACATGCACGGAAATATCTGCCTCGTGCACATGAGAATTTCAAATTCTCATAGAATACAAAGTACATGACCTACGGAAAATCTGCACGCAATCCTGATCGTGTGCATTTAGCCTTAAAGGAAGGTTTTATGGAGTCACATGACAATTACTGGCTACAGCGGGCATGTGCCACACATACTGACATTAGAGGAAATTGTGGAGTCCGCACACCTTGTATGGTACAGAAGATTCAGAAGAGTTGTCAATATATGACTAGTCGCGCCATGATTATAATATAAGCATATATAACATATATTTGTAGGCCATAATGTGTCCCAACGTTTCGGTCCTGTCAAGACCTTTCTCAAGGGATCGTGGCCAAGCTGCAGTCGGCGTGATACAGGCCTGTTTAAAAGTCAATGGGTCCGCAGAAAATCATGAAAAAACTGAACAACGGACACGGAATAAAACAACAGTCGTGTGCATAAGGCCATAGACTACTTTCACACTAGCATTTAGTTTTCCATAGTTTTCCAGTATTGAGATCCGTCATAGGGGCTCAATACGGAAAAAAAATGCTTCCGTTTTGTCCCCATTCATTGTCAATGGGGACAAAACTGTACAGAATGGAGCGCTCCAAAATTCATTCCGTTCCGTTTAGTTGCGTTCCCAGACCGGAGAGCAAACCGCAACATGTTGCATTTTGCTTTATGTCCTGTGATGCGAGCAAGACGGATCCGGCATGATCTGCCACAATAGAAAATTGCATTTCAATGGAGTTCATGACGGATCCGTCTTGGCAATGTTAAAGATAATACAACCGGATCCGTTCATAACGGATGCAGACGGTTGTATTATCAGTAACGGAAGCGTTTTTGCTAAACCCGGTAAAAACGCCAGTGTGACAGTAGCCTTAGCAGGGCTGAATTGGTTCAGGAGTTGGTCAGACTGGAGTAGACCAATGCTTCAACTTGCTGCGTCTATCTTTGAATAAACCTTGCTTCAGGAATCTGGAACCTTATCACAACTTGGCAATCAACAGGGCGGTCTCCCTACCGGCAGTCATCAGTCTACGTGGCATTGATTCAACAAGGTGCTGATAGCATTCTTTAGAAATGTTGGCCCATATTGATAGGATAGCATCTTGCAGTTGATGGAGATTTGAGGGATGCACATCCAGGGCATGAAGCTCCCGTTCCACCACATCCCAAAGATGCTCTATTGGGTTGAGATCTGGTGACTGTGGGGGCCATTTTAGTACAGTGAACTCATTGTCATGTTCAAGAAACCAATTTGAAATGATTCAAGCTTTGTGACATGGTGCATTATCCTGCTGGAAGTAGCCATCAGAGGATGGGTACATGGTGGTCATGAAGGGATGGACATGGTCAGAAACAATGCTCAGGTAGCCCGTGGCATTTAAACGATGGCCAATTGGCACTAAGGGGCCTAAAGTGTGCCCAGAAAACATCCCCCACACCATTACACCACCACCACCAGCCTGCACAGTGGTAACAAGGCATGATGGATACATGTTCAGGGGCGGACTGACCGGTCGGGCACTTCGGACATGGTCCGAGGGCCCGGCCGGGATGGGGGCCCGCCGCAGAATAACATAACACCGGGCCCCGCTCACTGTAATACTAATATTCCTATGTGAACAACTTGAAATCCTCTGCCATCCTCTCCCTCTCTGTACTCACAAACTCAGTAGCAGGCCGGGCGGCAGCGCAACTCACTGACGTCATGCGGCTGCTCCTCCCACTTTATGAATGAAGTGGGAGGAGCAGGCGCGTGACGTCAGTGAGTTGCGCTGCCTCCCTGCCTGCTACTGAGTTTGTGAGTACAGAGAGGGAGAGGATCGCAGAGGATTTCAAGTTGTTCACATATGAATATTAGTATTACAGTGAGCGGGGCCCGGTGTAATAGAATACAGTGACTGCACCGGGCCCCGCTGCCATTACAACCACAGATGTCGGCCCCCAGTCCCTGTGTTGGGGATCATTCACTCACAGGGACACTGTTATGGGGGGATCTGTGGATGACACATATATAGCACGCGGGAATGAGTTCAGTCACTTCGGTGGGCAATCCCGTCCTGCAGCGCGTGATCCCGCAAGACCTGCCGCTGTAGGTCACGGGTCTCGCGGGATCACGTGCCACAGGATGGGATTGCGCACCAAAGTGACTGAACTCATGCCCATGTAGCCCGCAAGTAGCGGATCAGTGGAACAAGTACAAGGGGATGAGGGGATGATTTGTGGGGTTGCCCAGACGGCTAGGCCCTTCACAGTAGTTATTAACCCCTTTCAGCAGTCCCCCATTCACTGTGAAGAGGGGATATGTGCCCCCTTCACAGTAGTTATGCCCAGATATGTGCCCCCTTCACAGTAGTTATGCCCAGATATGTGCCCCCGTCACAGTAGTTATGCCCAGATATGTGCCCCCTTCACAGTAGTTATGCCCAGATATGGGCCCCCTTCACAGTAGTTATGCCCACACTGCTTCTAACAGAGGCTCACTAATGAACGCTGAGATTAGATCACCCCATTCGAGAGCATTGAATCAATGCTTTCCTATGGGGAAAAATTTGACCCTGGAGGTCGTCATGCAGGGTGTGAGGACGTCCAGCGTCAGATACCGGACCAAAGGTCTCTTTAATCCAGGAAGCCCTCAGGTGGCTGCCGGCCGCTAGACGCTGACTTATTGCTGGAACGTAAACAATGCAGTTTCTCTAGAACATTGCAGCTCGATTTGCAAAAGGGACACTGTACCCAGACCACGTCAATGAGCTGAAGTGCTCTGGGTGCCTTTTGTGTCACTTTAACTTTAAAATCTTATTAAAGATTGTGTAGGGTGTGGCTGGAGGCGGGGCATGGAGGCGGGACAAGGGTGGGGCTTGCAGCAGAACATGGTTGGGGCCTGTAAGGGGGCCCTTGATTTATTTTGCCCGGGGGCCCTGAGGGTTCTCAGTCCGCCCCTGTACATGTTCTCATTCTGTTTACGCCAAATTCGGACTCTACCATTTGAATGTCTCAACAGAAATCGAGACTCATCAGACCAGGCAACATTTTTCCAGTCTTCAACAGTCCAATTTTGGTGAGCTCGTGCAAATTGTAGCCTCTTTTTCCTATTTGTAGTGGAGATGAGTGGTACCCGGTGGGGTCTTCTGCTGTTGTAGCCCACCTTTCTTTCCCATTCTGACATTCAGTTTGGAGTTCAGGAGATGGTCTTGACCAGGACCACAACCCTACATGCATTGAAGCAACTGCCATGTGATTGGTTGACTAGATAATCGCATTAATGAGAAATAGAACAGGTGTTCCTAATAATTCTTTAGGTGAGTGTATAATAAGGTGTGATAACACCACCTAGTGGTGTGTGGATAAATTGCAGTCACCAGCCTGTTGTAAGGAATTTGCAGAACAGGTGCGGACCCATTCATTTTCAATGGGGTCGGAATGTGCTGTCCGCATCCACATTTGCGGATCCGCACTTCCGTTACTCAAAAAAATAGAACATGTCCTATTCTTGTCCGCAATTGCGGACAAGAAAAGGCATTTTCCTTGAGAGTGTCGGCGATGTGCGGTCCGCAAAATGCGAAACGCACATTGCCGGTGTCCGTGTTTTACGGATCCGCAAAACACATACGGATGTGTGAATGGACTCATATACAAAGGTTTTAAGTGTCCACTTTTAGCACGGAGTGGGACACTGCATACTTATGTACAGGGAGTGCAGAATTATTAGGCAAGTTGTATTTTTGAGGATTAATTTTATTATTGAACAACAACCATGTTCTCAATGAACCCAAAAAACACATTAATATCAAAGCTGAATATTTTTGGAAGTAGTTTTTAGTTTGTTTTTAGTTTTAGCTATTTTAGGGGGATATCTGTGTGTGCAGGTGACTATTACTGTGCATAATTATTAGGCAACTTAACAAAAAACTAATATATACCCATTTCAATTATTTATTTTTACCAGTGAAACCAATATAACATCTCAACATTCACAAATATACATTTCTGACATTCAAAAACAAAACAAATCAGTGACCAATATAGCCACCTTTCTTTGCAAGGACACTCAAAAGCCTGCCATCCATGGATTCTGTCAGTGTTTTGATCTGTTCACCATCAACATTGCGTGCAGCAGCAACCACAGCCTCCCAGACACTGTTCAGAGAGGTGTACTGTTTTCCCTCCTTGTAAATCTCACATTTGATGATGGACCACAGGTTCTCAATGGGGTTCAGATCAGGTGAACAAGGAGGCCATGTCATTAGATTTTCTTCTTTTATACCCTTTCTTGCCAGCCACGCTGTGGAGTACTTGGACGCGTGTGATGGAGCATGAAAATGATGTTTTTCTTGAAGGATGCAGACTTCTTCCTGTACCACTGCTTGAAGAAGGTGTCTTCCAGAAACTGGCAGTAGGACTGGGAGTTGAGCTTGACTCCATCCTCAACCCGAAAAGGCCCCACAAGCTCATCTTTGATGATACCAGCCCAAACCAGTACTCCACCTCCACCTTGCTGGCGTCTGAGTCGGACTGGAGCTCTCTGCCCTTTACCAATCCAGCCACGGGCCCATCAAGACTCACTCTCATTTCATCAGTCCATAAAACCTTAGAAAAATCAGTCTTGAGATATTTCTTGGCCCAGTCTTGACGTTTCAGCTTGTGTGTCTTGTTCAGTGGTGGTCGTCTTTCAGCCTTTCTTACCTTGGCCATGTCTCTGAGTATTGCACACCTTGTGCTTTTGGGCACTCCAGTGATGTTGCAGCTCTGAAATATGGCCAAACTGGTGGCAAGTGGCATCTTGGCAGCTGCCCGCTTGACTTTTCTCAGTTCATGGGCAGTTATTTTGCGCCTTGGTTTTTCCACACGCTTCTTGCGACCCTGTTGACTATTTTGAATGAAACGCTTGATTGTTCGATGATCACGCTTCAGAAGCTTTGCAATTTTAAGAGTGCTGCATCCCTCTGCAAGATATCTCACTATTTTTGACTTTTCTGAGCCTGTCAAGTCCTTCTTTTGACCCATTTTGCCAAAGGAAAGGAAGTTGCCTAATAATTATGCACACCTGATATAGGGTGTTGATGTCATTAGACCACACCCCTTCTCATTACAGAGATGCACATCACCTAATATGCTTAATTGGTAGTAGGCTTTCGAACCTATACAGCTTGGAGTAAGACAACATGCATAAAGAGGATGATGTGGTCAAAATACTCATTTGCCTAATAATTCTGCACTCCCTGTATATGGCTGGCCGCCATGGATCCTCTGGACGGCGATACAGTTACATACTGCATTGGGGCATGGGAGCCAATGGCTCCTTGCCCTGCCGGTCACCCTCACAGGCCACTAGGCCTGAAGCCTATAAGGCAGAATAATGCTGCAGCCAGTCATTAAACAACATTATCATGACCACCGTGCACCTGGACATAGGCACCATGATGACGTCATCATAACTTTGTACGCTAAGACGCAGGCTTGAAGAAATTTACCATAGGGGGCATTATAGGGCATTACTGGGGGCACTATTATAAATATAGTTACCTGTAGTCCATAAAGGGGCATTATTATTACTGGGGCAATATGGGGGCCTTATTACTGGAGGCCTTATTATTACTGGGGGCATCTTAAAGGGCATTTTTTTTCTTGCACTATAGTGTTTCGGAGCATAGCGGGCACAGTGTTGGGGTGGCACCAGGATGGGGAGTTTGTGTTGAGAAAAGCAAGGAAACTAAAATGCCTATGTAACAAACTCTGCAGAGATGATACATGGCTAAAAGAAATCATCATGGCGGTCTGGTCCAAATGGAGAACATGAGGAAAGAGAACATCTAAATAAGAGGAGACATCACTGGATGTAAGAGGTATGTGGTGCTGCATTACCTGTTTGAGCAGGCACCATGCAGAAGGTTGGAATGTGCAGCGAGGGGTTGGGTACATGTGGGTGGGCTGGGGTCAACAAAACTTGTCTGTGTTGGGCCCTGAAATTCCTGGCAGCAGCCCTGCTCCTGTAGATGTCAGTGAAGAGCGGCCATGTCCTGTTCTTTTCCGAGAAAAATTTGGGAAGGCCAGTATCCGTATTTTGCCGATCCTTGGTTTAAGAACTGCACAACATATACAGTTGTGTGATTGTAGCCTAATGCTGCTTCCAGTGAAATATGGCACCGTATGGGGTTTTGTCGGATTATGTATGATGATATCAGAGGCTTACCAATGAAGGAACCAACAGAATGTTTCTCTTCCCTTTGACGTGAATAGAGAAGAAAATGTAATCTGGCTCATTATTAGGGCTCAAGCACACGGACGTATTTTTCTTCCGTTTCCGTTCCGATTTTTTTACAGGTCCGTATGTGGAACCATTCATTTTAATGGGTCCGTTAAAAAAAATAGGAAATTACTCCATCTACATTCCGTTTCCGTATGTCCGCTCTGCAAAAGAATAGAACATGTCCTATTCTTGTCCGTTTTGCGGACAAGGACAGGCATTGTTACAATGGATCCGCAAAAAAAATGCAATATGGATGTCATCCGTTTTTTTTGCAGATCTGTGTTTTGTGGACCGCAAAATACATACGGGGATGTGCACAAGCCCTAAGTGTAAGGGAGGGTTCACATGACGTTTTATGCCTCCGTTTAACATATACGTTAGAAAAAAAAAGGATACAAAAACGCAACACACTATGTTCTTGTATCCTGCAGAGTCCAGTAAAAAAAAAGTATACTTTTATGGTATACTCTATGGTGATGGATGACACTGTATGGCATCTGTCTGATGCATCCGTTTAACGTATACGTTTTTTGTTTATGTTAAAAGGATGGGAAAAACGTTATATGAACCCAAGCTAAGATACAGTGGATATAATAAGTCTACACACCCCTATTAAAATGTCAGGTTTCTGTGATGTAAAAAAAATTAGACAACGATAAATCATTTCAGAGCTTTTTCCACCTTTAATGTGACCTATAAACTGTACTACTCAATTGAAAATCAAACTGAAATCTTTTAGGTAGAGGGAAGAAAAAAATATAAAAATAATGTGGTTGCATAAGTGTGCACAACCTTAAACTAATACTTTGTTGAAGCACCTTTTGATTTTATTACAGCACTCAGTCTTTTGGGTATGAGTCTATCAGCATGGCACATTTTGACTTGGCAAGATTTGCCCACTCTTCTTTGCAAAAACACTCCAAACCTGTCAGATTGCGAGGGCATCTCCTGTGCACAGCCTTCTTCAGATCACCCCACAGATTGTCAATCGGATTCAGGTCTGGGCTCTGGCTGGGCCATTCTAAAACTTTAATTATCTTCTGGTGATGCCATTCCTTTGTTGATTTGGATGTATGCTTTGGGTGGTTGTCATGCTGAAAGATGAAGTTCCTCTTCATGTTCAGCTTTCTAGCAGAAGCCTGAAGGTTCTGTGCCAATATTGACTGGTATTTGGAACTGTTCATAATTCCCTCTAGCTTAACTAAGGCCCCAGTTCCAGCTGAAGAAAAACAGCCCCTTGGCATGATGCTACCACCACCATGCTTCACTGTGGGGATGGTGTTCTTTTGGTGATGTGCAGTGTTGTTTTTGCGCCAAACATATCTTTTGGAATTATGGCCAAAAAGTTCAACCTTGGTTTCATCAGACCATAACACCTTTTCCCACATGCTTTTGGGAGACTTCAGATGTAGCATGGCTTGGATGTTTTTCTTCGTAAGAAAAGGCTTTCGTCTTGCCCTCTACCCCATAGCCCAGACATATGAAGAATACGGGAGATTGTTGTCACATGTACCACACAGCCAGTACTTGCCAGATATTCCTGCAGCTCCTTTAATGTTGCTGTAGGCCTCTTGGTCGCCTCCCAGACTAGTTTTCTTCTCGTCTTTTCATCAGTTTTGGAGGGACGTCCAGTTCTTGGTAATGTCACTGTTGTGCCATATTTCCTCCACTTGATGATGACGGTCTTCACTGTGTTCCATGGTATATCTAATGCCTTGGAAACTCTTTTGTACCCTTCTCCTGACTGATACCTTTTAGCAATGAGATCCCTCTGATGCTTTGGAAGCTCTCTGTGGACCATGGCTTTTGCTGTGAGATGCGGCTAAGAAAATTTCAGGAAAGACCAACTAGAGCAGCTGAACTTTATTTGCGGTTAATCAGAGGCACTTTAAATGATGGCCGGTGTATGCCGACTCCTATTTAACAGGATTGTTAATGTGATTGTTTAATTCTGAACACAGCTACATCCCCAGTTATAAGAGGGTGTGCACACTTATGCAACCACATTATTTTAGTTTAATTCCATCCACCTAAAAGATTTCATATTTTTTTTTTTTATTGAGTGGTACAGTTTATAGGTCACATTAAGGCCTACTGCACACGAACGTGTGCTTCCCGTTGCCGTATTGCGGACCGCATTTGCGGATCCGCAATACACGGGCGCCGTTCCGTGGCCATTCCGCATCACGGATGCGGACCCATTCACTTCAATGGGTCTGCAAATCCAGAGATGTGTAATGGTGTGGAACGGAACCCTACGGAGTGCTTCCATGGGGTTTTGTCCTGTACTTCCGTTCCGCCAAAAGGTAGAACATGTCCTATCTTTTTGCGGAACGGCCAGATCGCGGACCCATTAAAGTGAATAGGTCCGCAATCCGCTGTGGCTGCCCTACGGACGGTGTTCGTCGCAGCACGACCCCGGGGCGCACACGTTCGTGTGCAGGAAGCCTAAAGGTGGAAAAAGTTCTGAAATAATTTATCTTTGTCTAATTTTTTTACAGCACAGAAACCTGACATTTTAACAGGGGTGTGTAGACTTTTTATAGCCACTGTATATAAAGGAATGCATGTACCGTCACTCAGATTAGTATGTGGAAGCGCAGGATTTCTCTTCAGGCACGCTTTCCCCCAGAGGAGATCAGGGAAAGCACCCTCTTCTATACTAGGCTTCCAGGCTCATTGTTAGTATATTACAGTTCAGGCCACTAGATGGCAGCACTGAACTGTGATAAAGTGATTTCTATACAGACTAAGGCCTCATGCACACGACCGTTCCGTTTTATGCGGTCCGCAAACCGCGGATCCGCAAAAAACGGAAGCCGCCCGTGTGGCTTTCGCAATTTGAGGAACGGAAGGGGCGGCCCATTGTAGACATGCCTATTCTTGTCCGCAAAACGGACAAGAATAGGACATGCTATATTTTGCGGCCCCATTGAAGTGAATGGGTCCGCATCTGAGCCGCCAATACGGTGCCTCGGATGCGGACCCAAACAACGGCCGCGTGTATAAGGCCTAATGGAGCAATTTACATATGATAATTGTAAGCTTGGGGGACTTACAAAAAGAAAAAAAAAAAGGTAAAAAAAGGTTTGATAATATAAAAAACCATAACAATTTTAATCACCCCCATTCCCCAAAATAAAAAGAAACAAAAAAAAAATATCAATTACGGGCATCGCCGCATGCGAAAGCGCCCATACTATTAAAATATGAAAAAAAAGTTAGCCCATATGGTGAATAGCCGTTTCAAGTTTTCTTTATCACTTTATCTCCCAAGAAAATTAAATAAAAAGTGATCAAGTCATACACAACCCAAATGGTATTTTCAAAAACGACAGATTGTCCCGCAAAAAATGAGCCCCCACACATCTCCATGGACATAACTATTAAAAAGTTATGACGGTCAGAATATCAAGATGAAAAGAAAAAACATTTTTTTACGAAGTGAGTCCTCATGAGGATTAGCTTGCTGCAGTAAGTGGGCCTCTAGAGGTCCTGAGTGGGGACTCTGTTAGGGTTGCCACCTTTCCCAACAAAAAATACTGGTTACACAGTAATTTAGCATTGAGCTCTATAGCCCAGTGGTTAAGGTTTTTACCTGTAATGTAGAAGGTTGTGAGTTCAAATCCCCACAGAAACATTTTAAAAATACTTGTTACACAAGTTAAAAAGGTTGGTGTAGGCCAGGGATGGGCAAACTGCAGCTCTCCAGCTGTTGTAAAACTATAACTCCCAGTATGCCCAGTTTGCCTACAGCTATGAGCCTACAGCGGGGCATGATGGGATTTGTAGTTTTACAACAGCTGGAGAGCTGCAGTTTGCCCATCCCTGGTGTAGGCTAATGCTAATGCGGGTGTTATTTGATCATATTTTACGTTTTGCTCCATTTTTTCTCAATAAAATCAAATTTTTCACTGTTTGGTACACCCTGTGTATTTACGTTTTATTTTGCCTCTATTTTTAAAAAGTTTCTGTAGGAATTTGAACTCACAACCTTCTACATTAATGAAGAACCTTAACCACTGGGCTATAGTGCTCAATGCTATGTCAGTGCTGAAAAACATCATAGAAGTTTCTCTTCTGTTAAAAACCCATTCACTTCAACGGGGCCGCAAAAGATGTGGACAGCACTCTGTGTGCTGTCCGCATCCGTTGCTCCGTTCCGTGGTCCGCAAAAAAAATATAACCTGTCCTATTCTTGTCCGTTTTGCGGACAAGAATAGGCAGTTTTATCAATGGCTGTCCATGCTGTTCCGCAAATTGTGGAACGCACACGGACGCCATCCGTGTTTTGCGGATCCGCAATTTGCGGACCACAAAACACACAACGGTTGTGTGCATGAGGCCTTATTTTAAGAAAAAACAATTTTTTATTTTCATCTTTTACATTTTAAAAATAATAAAAAAGGAAAATGTCCCGAAGCAAAATTTTGGGCACCCTGCATGGTTAGTACTTGGTAGCAACACCTTTGAGATCAGCTGATTGAGAAGGCACAGGTGCTCGCAGTAGTGCTGCAGCCTTCCCCAGCTTTTCCTAGGCCTGTGACATCACGTTCACTGGTCACCTGATCTAGGCGCAGCTCAACCCCATAAAAGTAAATGGGGCTGAATTGCAATACCAAGCACAACCACTATACAATGTACGGCGCTGTGCTTGGTGAGCACGGAGAAGGCCGCAGCGCTACTGCGAGTGCCAGTGCCTTCTCAAACAGCTGATAGGTGGGGGTCTCCGTGTCGGAGATCAGAGTCTTGGAAGACCCCTTTAATTGCATACACTTTATTTACAACCAGTTGATTAAATGACCATAGAGAACACACAGGGAGAGATTTACCAAATCTCCTGTAAAGGAGAACTGGCTTAGTTGCCCATAGCAGCCAATCACATGTCATCTAACATTTTCCAAAAGGGTGTAAAAAGAAAATTAATTAGTGGCTTCACCAAAGTACCTCAGGAATAGTAGGTGGACTCCCCGCGGCTCACCCCGTGCCGTAAAAAAAGAAAAATATCGAGTATAGAATATTTCGAGGGGCACTCTAACTTCTGGATATATTTGGACAATTGCAATTTTGAAATGGAATGTTTCTAAAACCTGATAAAAAGTGAATAAAAATGTAAACATATATATATATAAAACTCCTCGAGGTGATGGGTGGGTGCTGGAAGACGCTGCCACGTCAATCAATCATCCACCTCCCTCATTTGATGGTTCCTGGATAATACACAATAAAATAGTGAACTTAAAATAAATTATAAAATGCGCATAGAGACGGGGTCAAGACATGCAATAAAATGTGTAGAAAATGTAATATCGAGCCCCTCTCACTGGATGTTATATGCAGCACGGACCCCTAAAGTTGACGATATATAGTCTCTATTTTTCGTTGATGTTTAGCGGCCTCAAGGGACGCTGCTTTTAAGTCGTTGATAGGTCCAGTTCATAGAAGTAATACAAAGTGCCTAATGTCGCAAATGGCATAAATGCTGAGGGCCCTTCGTCCGGTGTGTGTATAACACTTTATTTTAACGTCTCGATCAACCTCTATATTTATGCATGTTCTTACTTTTCTATTATGGGATAGAAGTATATTAGTACTTTACCAGTCTTGTAGTACCAGTGTATCCCCGTATATGTAACCGTGCAAAGCGTCAACCTCTAATTGACAGAGGAAGGATATTTATATATAATATATATATATATATATATATATATATATATAAAAATGGAAAAATGTGGCAGCACCAAAACATAACAGTATAGCGGGTGCTATGTCCAGGGTTATCACTGCTTACCCAACATTTGTATGTAGAAATGGACAGCACATCCAGTAGAGAAATATATTCAAAAATTTTTATTCAGCCACAGTGGCACAAGAGGCGACGTTTCGGCTCAAAATCCTGAGCCTTTCTCAAGGCTCAGGATTTTGAGCCGAAACGTCGCCTCTTGTGCCACTGTGGCTGAATAAAAATTTTTGAATATATTTCTCTACTGGATGTGCTGTCCATTTCTACACATATATATATATATATATATATATATATATATATCTTTCTTCATCTTTATGCTCCGTTCATACAAAAGAACTGCCCAGCGGCGTAGCTAGAAATGACTGGGCCCCACAGCAAATTATTAAATGGGGCCCCCCTCCCGCAGTAATTTTTTTGCAACCCCTTCCTTTCATGCTGTCCCCATTCCTGTGGCTAGTATAGATCGCTCTCTCAGACCAGGCCCGGCAGCTGTTCCATCCGTTTTCTACACTGTCTATACTGTCACTGTATATAATTTCATTGTGTAATACTGTTGAAGGGGCCCTGACAAAATCGTTTAGTCCTCCTCCTCCTGGATGGGCCCCTTCTGGGTCAGGGCCCTAAAACAGCCGCTTCCCCTGCAGCTACGCCCCTGGAACCGCCTTCCCATAGCCCGGACACTAGGACCTGACTGAAACCAACCTACCCATATCACGTGGGAGGCCACGCGGGAGGTTTGGATCACGTGGGACGCCAAGTCGGATCCTGCAAAGAGAAGTAAGCGGGCACGGTTACAAGCAGGACGGACGGTTGTCATATACGGGGATACACTGGTACTACAAGACTGGTAAAGTACTAATATACTTCTATCCCATAATAGAAAAGTAAGAACATGCATAAATATAGAGGTTGATCGAGACGTTAAAATAAAGTGTTATACACACACCGGACGAAGGGCCCTCAGCATTTATGCCATTTGCGACACTAGGCACTTTGTATTACTTCTATGAACTGGACCTATCAACGACTTAAAAGCAGCGTCCCTTGAGGCCGCTAAACATCAACGAAAAATAGAGACTATATATCGTCAACTTTAGGGGTCCGTGCTGCATATAACATCCAGTGAGAGGGGCTCAATATTACATTTTCTACACATTTTATTGCATGTCTTGACCCCGTCTCTATGCGCATTTTATCATTTATTTTATGTTCACTATTTTATTGTGTATTATCCAGGAACCACAGAAAAAAATGCACCAAACGGATATGCCACTGACTATACTGGCTAGCCATACAAGCAGATATTAAAAGCTGAGACTTTTGCCAATATATTCCTGTCAGGAAGATATCGGAGCCCAACATGCACCTGGAAACCTCCATCACATGATCTGATATGGCTGTGGCTTACAGTCTGGCTGTGTTCACATTGCATTAGCTGACCTGCTGTGCGGTTGTGTGGAAGCTTGGCTGTGAGCTGGATTTCATCACCTTCAGACCTTGTTCACACCATAGTTAGCGCAGTGGTAGGACCCTTGCCATGCTGAGAACCGTGACGTGGTGCATGATGGGCTCCGATATCTTCCTGACAGGAATATATTGGCAAAAGTCTCAGCTTTTAATATCTTCTTGTATGACTAGCCAGTATAGTCAGTGGCATATCCGTTTGGTGCATTTTTTTCTGTGATTTATATTATATTTTCATCCGCACAATGCTCCGTTTTGTGTAGGATGCCTTTGTGGTGCATGTGGACCGCGCCGGCATCCTCCATTGTACGCATTTTTTAGCTGGGGATGGTCGTTTGCTGCGGTCCACATGCGGTGGGAGTGCTCCCCCAATGAGAAACACGCTACAGTGTTAGGGGTTTGAGCAGTTCCCCCAGATTTGCCACTATATTTCTGTGATTGTGTATTATCCAGGAACCATCAAATGAGGGAGGTGGATGTTTGATTGACGTGGCAGCGTCATCCAGCACCCACCCATCACCTCGAGGAGTTTTCTATATATATATATATGTTTTGGTAATACATTTTTATTCACTTTCTATCAGGTTTTAGAAACATTCCATTTCAAAATTTTAATTGTCCAAATATATCCAGAAGTTAGAGTGCCCCTCGAAATATTCTATACTCAATATTTTCCAAAAGGGCTCTGAAAAATGAAAGAAAAAAAATCCGGTTGGTTGCTATGGGCTCCCCCATAGTGCTTGACATCTGCCTGACAGCTTGTTGTACCACTTCTGACTGATAGGTGGCGCTGTTACGATACAGTAGGGCTCATGTGACCTAAGACCAACTTCCATTTCAAACACCCGCTTTCGAATCGCGCCGCGTCTGTCGCTTGGCAACCAGCTTCCAGCCCCGCCCACTCCACCGCTGACTCTGACAACAACAGCTGGGAGGCCGCGTGCTGTGTCGATCGCAACGACCAATCAGCGAATGAGATGCCAGGAGCCGTTAGCCAATCAGCAGACGGGAAGTTTATAGCCTGTAGCCAATCACCGCGCAAGACACTAGGAAGGCACTACGTTCAAACGGTTTCTAGGGTTGTGTGGGGTTTGGCTGCAGGGGCCGGGACTGTTCTGTGTCCGGTTATTCCGACCCGGACCTAAGAGCTGTAGGGGGGACGTATACGAGTAGGAAACTCCAGGAGCATGCCGTCCAGGGTGGAGGACTACGAGGTCCTGTACACGATAGGTTCTGGCTCCTATGGGAAATGTCAGAAGATCCGTAGGAGAACCGACGGGAAGGTAGGTGGCTGCGAGGTAGCGGGACGGTCAGTGCGGGCTGGTGTTCGTGGCGAGGGTTGTCTGTCTGTAGAGCTGTTCACAACCTTGACACTAGGTGGCGCTGTGGATGAAACCGTTGTTGATCACGTGAGGGCCTCACCTTGTGCTGAGCTGCTCACCTGCGCTTCTTCGGGCAGCGCCCCCTGTCTGTGTGACTGTGTATAACCAGTGCGAGAAAATGGGGGTAACTTATCAAAACTGCTGCGTAGGGAAAGCGAATTAGTTGCTTAAAGCGATCAATCTGGTTATTACCTTCATGTAAAGGGACACTGGACATTTAAGTTAGACTGACAGGTTTCTATGAGCAAAGACTCCACTTATGGCAGTTTTATAAAGCTCCTGCAGAATCTGTCTGACTGAGCAATGGTAAATCTGTCAGGCCGGGTCATGCACTTCAGATCCAGTCCAAATGAATGAAAGATCCCTAATCTGACACCGTTCTAAGCCAAGGGCTGTTGATTTGACTAGACTCTAGGGCAGTGATGGTGAACCTTTTAGAGACCGAGTGCCCAAACTGCAACCAAATACCCACTTATTTATTGCAAAGTGCCAACACGGCAATTTACCCTGAATACCAATATAGTATATCTTCCATGTACTTTATCATTTAGCTATAATAGCTTACTAGCCTACATACAATGTGCTGCCTGTGCTGTTCATAGTGCGTCCTGTGCTGATGAATGGCAGGAAAAGTCTAAAGCATATTGGTACGCCATAGATTTTTTCCAAGGCGCGGGTGCCCACAGAGAGGCCTCTGAGTGCCGCCTCTGGCACCCGTGCCATAGGTTCGCCATCACTGCTCTAGGGCATTGCTTCCAGCGGTGTTAGATTTTCTGCAATAGAAACCTTTGAGAGTCCTGTACAGATGGCTGATGTCCTGTACGTGACTCTTCTCATTCACATCTGTTGCAGTGTCGCCGACGGTAAGAAAGCTGCACCGGTTGATTGGCCTGTGCCGTCTGCACTAAATGATCCAAACTGTAAAATAAAAAGGGATGTAAACCTATTAAAGTCGTGTTCTCCTCTCATAGTGACGACCTATGACTAGGGTTCAGCACTGCGCCGCTCCCGGTCTTCCCGCTGTGCACAGCTGCATTCACTTGGGGTAGCGCAAGTCGTCCCTTCATTTTTCCAGAAGTCGTCCCTTCACCATTATAAAGAATGAATGGAGAGGCGGCTACTTGAATCACAGGAACGTTTGAGTCACCTGTCCATTCGTTCCCCCTGCATGTGGTGGTCAGTGACTAGTGAGGCGGGACTTGGAGACCCCCCCTTCTGGAGATAGATCTGCATCTGAGACATTTGTATCCACCGTTAAAGCAATTTTCTAATGCTAGAAAGCGATGGTATGCTTCTTTCCACATTCCCACTGTGAAGAACACTGTAGCACAGCCTAACATTGTCTTAAAGGGGTTGGTTGTCCTTGGAGCCAATCCCTGGGGTCCTGCCCTGTTCCCCTGGACATAACAGACCCCACTCCCCGTCTGTGGTCCTTCCGCAGCTCCATCCCTTGCTGCTTCCGGTTCCCGCAGGACCAGGAAGCTGCTTGGTCCCCTGTGACTGTTACAGCCAATCCCAGGCCTCAGCAGTCATGGTAGCTTGAATGGTACAACACTGCTTTGCCGTTGTGTTCACTGAGGCCTTTGATTGGCTGCAGCAGTCATGGGACCAAGCCGCTTCCTGGACCTGCAAGGACTAGAAGCTGCTGGCAACGGACAGGTAAGTGTTTTTTTTTTTTGTCCCCTTAATGTTCAGGGGAGGTCCCTAGGGGATGTCTGCTCAAACATTAAACAACCACTTCAGCCCACTTGCTGTGGCTGTAATCTGTAAGGTTGCTGACTTTCAGTAGGGCCTAAAGTCAGGATAGACCAGCTATAAATGTGTATATGTAACAGTACAAATGTATGTCCTGCAGGTGCTTGTGTGGAAAGAGTTGGACTACGGCACCATGAGCGAGTCTGAGAAGCAGATGCTAGTGTCCGAAGTGAACCTGTTACGGGAACTTAAACACCCCAACATTGTGCGCTACTACGACCGTATAATAGACCGAACCAATACTACACTTTATATTGTGATGGAGTATTGTGAGGGAGGAGACCTGGCCAGCCTGATCTCCAAATGCACCAAGGAGAGGTAGGTGGCAGTTTTAGCCTGTGGGGCTCCTTGGAAGATGACTTTGTGTATATTGCAGCTGTACATGAAGTATGCCGTCATACGGTGCTGTATATAGACTGTAGCCACTGGCGTCGCTATCGCTCTATAGCCTACAGGTCTTCCTAAATGTTCTTGCCTTCGTTTCTTCTGTTCCCCACAGGCAGTATTTAGAAGAGGACTTCATACTGCGAGTATTCGCCCAGCTTGCTTTAGCCCTAAAGGATTGTCACAAAAGAGGTGATGGCGGTCTTACTGTTCTCCACCGGGACCTGAAACCTGCCAACATATTCCTCGATGCCAAGAAGAACGTGAAGCTCGGTGACTTTGGCTTAGCTAGGATATTGCACCATGACACCAGCTTTGCAAAAACCTTTGTCGGCACTCCCTATTACATGTCGCCTGTAAGTACCTTTTATCCATGTCGCATCTATCGTCGTCGGGTATTTTCGGTATGTGGCTCCCTGATAGGGTCTGGTATTACTGTATAGATAATGGACACTTGGAACCTGTCTACAGGTCGTGGTACACCGTACTCATCAGATCTTGTAAAGAAATCGATTGTACCGTTCTCCTTGTCCTGACGGAGCAGTAGGCACCGTTCCTCAGGGTACATCCAGTTTGGGATGGACTTAATATTTTCCTCTTGTTTAGGAGCAGATGAACAGAATGTCCTACAATGAGAAGTCGGATATTTGGTCCCTGGGCTGCCTTCTTTATGAGCTGTGCGCTCTTTCGTAAGTACCATGTCCTCTGCTTTCCTCAGTTCTCTAGCCTCCTAATAGGATTTTCCTATTTCCACCCTGGTGCTGTGGCAAAGTAGTCGGGCAATTATTTTTTTAATGGCCACACAGAGATCTAGTATTACATGGTGCCCTTTCAAATGAAAGGGATCCTTTGTTTAAAAAACAAAAAACTATTTGCTTTGGGGGTGAGGATAAATTGTGGAAAAAATAATAAACCGCTGTATTTTTCAGCTGCAGCGATATTACGTTGATAACTTGCGACCACTGCAGCCAATCTGTGGTCACATGTTGTCAGTTTCATGTCATTGCCTAGTATACGAAGATCAGCGGGCGCACCAGAGTGGCAGCTCTGGAATGACAGGGAATTAACAGGTAAGCACATTGGGGCAGTGTTAGGAAAACTGTCTTTGTTGCCCATAGCAACCAATCACAACCTTTTAAGGCCTGTTTTTCAAAGGCCTCTTGCACACGGCCATTGTGGTTCTGTTCCATGCATTGGGGACCTCCAATTTACGGTCCATGTTGAATGGGTCCATGATCCGTCCGTTCCGCAAAAAGATAAAAAAAAAAATATAGAACTTTTTTGCGAAAGTGAAGCACGGATCGTAATCCCAGAGAAGCATTCCATAGTGCTTCCGTTCCGCGCCGCATCTCCGTGATGGGTCCGCATCCGTGATGCGGAATGTACACGGCCAGTGCCCCATGTATTGCAGAACCGCTGTATGCGGCACCCAAAACGCCCTTGGGAGCACAACGACCGTGTGCAAGAGGCCTAACTGCCACAGAAGTGAATAAAGCATTTAGGTAGTTGTAGAATTTCTGTTGGCAACAAAGATTTATTTATTTTTAGACCGTTTTAATAAATTCTCCACCTTGCCTTAAAATAACTGGCTGAGAGTGAAGCATTAAAATAATAATTGCCATAATTGCCTGTAAATTCCTGCAGCGAGGACTTGGCAATAACGACACGTGACCACTGAGGCTGTAATTGGTTGCAGCGGTCACATATTGATGTAATGTTATCACTGCAGTTGAGTAAGCAAAGCATTGGAGCAGCACTGCGGGAAGTGCAGGAGGACTGAAAGGGGTTGTCAAAGTTATTTTTTATTGATGACCTATCCTCAGGATAGGTCGTCAATATCAGATTGACAGGGGTCTGACATCGAGCATTTCGGGTGACCCTAGGAAGGCTTGTCCCCGTCACGGCCTACTATTGGCTGCTCCTCACCGTCGCTGGGTGTTTTGATCTGCGCGATAGGGAGATGCAGCGGTGGCCGTGAAGCAATCAGGAACGACGCGGGGAGTGGGGTAGGTATAATCTTTATGGGGGGCATGTTTTGTACTTTGGATAACCCCTTTTAACCATAATGATTGTACTATTCCAATGATCGCTTTTTTTTTTTTTTTTGTCTAAAAGTTAGGGATATTTGGCCTTACAGGTGACCTTCTCTAAACTTTTGAATGCACATGTCCATTAGCACAACTTACTGTTCTCTAAGGCCTTTTACACGAATCATACGGATTGGCTGAGGATGCGTTCAGTGAAATAATTCTATTTCTCTTGCCTATTCTTCCCTTAGTCTGCCCCCTCCAAGCGGGGTTTGGGGCTCATTCTACCAGGGCCATTGCGATCTCTTGGGCTGATGCTTCTCTGGCCCAGATATGTAGAGCCGCTTCTTGGAGCTCTCCCCATACTTTCTTCAGCCATTACAGGCTGCATCTTGACTCGGAAATCACCATTGCTGCTTCTACTTAAAAGGCTTCTGTCACCCCACAAAAAATTTTTTTAATTTTTTTTTTTGGGTACTTATAATCCCTATCCTGCGATATATCTATACATTATGTTAGTCATTTTCGTTCTGTAGATAAGGCAAAAAACGTACTTTTATAATATGCTAATTACCTGTCTACCAGCAAGTAGGGCGTCTACTTGCTGGTAGCAGCTGCAAAAAAACAGCCCCCTCCTCTTGTTGATTGACAGGGCCAGCAGTGATCTCCTCCTCCCGGCTGGCACTGTCTGCATTTCAAAAATCGCGCGCCTGTCTTGATTCGGCGCAGGCGCTCTGAGAAAAGCACAGCACTCCCTCAGTGCGCCTGCGCCGATGACGTCACCGAAAGAGAAAACGTCATCGGCGCAGGCGCACTGAGGGAGTGCTGTGCCGAATCAAGACAGGCGCGCGATTTTTGAAATGCAGACAGGGCCAGCCGGGAGGAGGAGATCGCTGCTGGCCCTGTCAATCAACAAGAGGAGGGGGCGTTTTTTTGCGGCTGCTACCAGCAAGTAGACGCCCTACTTGCTGGTAGACAGGTAATTAGCATATTATAAAAGTCAGTTTTTTGCATTATCTACAGAACGAAAATGATTAATAACATAATGTATAGATATATCGCAGTATAGGGATTATAAGTACCCCAAAAAAAAAAGTTTAGTGGGGTGACAGATTAGCCCTTTAAATGCCCGACTTTCATGATATAATAAAATCACTAGAGTGGGAACTTTTTATGTTTTCCATAAATTTCACCCAAAAGCCAAATATCCTTAACTTTTTGTGAGTAGTAAGGTGTGTGTAGTGTGTTTATTTTATTTCAATTATATATACTTTTTTTTTATTTTGTTTTTAGGCCGCCATTTACTGCCTTTAACCAAAAAGAGTTGGCAGAAAAAATCAGAATAGGAAAATTTCGGAGAATCCCCTATCGATATTCTGAAGAACTGAACCAAGTTCTTACAAAAATGCTGAATCTGAAGGTGAGCGTATGTTGAATTGAGTTGTAATGAAATGATAATTGTGACCCGGGCAACACGTATTTACTGTCATTCAAAATCTTCTGTCCATGAATTTTATTGGTAAAAAACGGACCTTATGTTCTGTAGCCACGTGATGTAGCCATGTTTCTAAAACTCTCTCCTGGGAATCTTTCACCCCTGGACAGGCAGCCATTTCTGCTGCAGAAACTGGGTAGTAACAGTGCTCCAGACTAAAAAAAATACCTAGTAGCCATTGGCTCCTGAACTGAAAAATTTAGGAGCCAAATTAAATTTTTAGTCGCCAAATCGAATCAAAATTTTGGCATCGTGACAACGCTACGCCGATCAGATCGGTGAAGGGTTGTTTCAATACCAAAATTTTGATTTGCTCTCGTCACCACAGGTCCTTTGACAGGTCCTGAAGAAAGAACAGGAAATCGGCTGCTACGCTATCAATTGGAGGAGGCGAGTTAATTTTTATTTTTTTAACACTCATTGGCACTGCCCACTGCGCCACCAATGTTTATTATATTGGGCCTGTGCTCATCACATGGTACATCACATGATCCATCACCATGGTAATGGACCATGTGATGAGCTCAGTGACGTCACCACAGGTCCTGAAGAAAGAACAGGAGACCGGCAGCTACGCGATCATTTGGAGGAGGTGAGTTAATTATTATTTTTTTTTTTAACCCTCATAAACCCTCATTGGCTTTGCCCACTGTGCCACCAATGTTTATTATACTGGGGGGGGGGGGGCGCACTGCGCCACCAATGAAGATAACTGACCTGTTAATACAAATACAGGAGGCGGGTGCCGGAATCAAATAGCCGGCACCCAACCTCTGACGGGGAGCTGCGGAAGTTAACCGGCTATTTGATTCCAATATTATAACAAACGATAGGATCCCGCAGGAGGTTGCCACGCAAGGTTGGACCTTAGCCTGTCTCTGCAGCCTCTCTAACTAGTATTACTAAAACTAAATCTTTATTATGAATACATTAAAACTCAGATAAACTTCTTGGGAACAAATTATTAAAACTCTCAGGAATAGGTTGGGTCCGGGATGTGATAACTTGTGCTTATGTGTAGGTTCACATGTCAATCCATGTCGACCCCGAGGGGTTAACTACTCTCTAATTCTCGAGCTTCTTAGGTTATGATTCCCTATCTACCCTTCCTGACCTAAAAATTAAAGAGCCTGTATCCCTGCATGTTTCGCCGAACGATACGGCGTCTTCAGGGGATTACTATACAGGTTCTGAGTTGGGGGCGGGGTCAGGGCTTTTAAACCCTCGGTTTGTTTAGGATTTACCATACAGCCAATCAGTCACCCTAGGGTGGACCTACATGAGTGCCCACTAATGAGTTAGGCTGCCTGGACATACGTCATCGCTACATCAGCGACTATGTCCTCCTGTTGGGCCGTGAGCCGCCTACATGATCTTCCATCGCCCGTGATGTCACTAGAAGTGCGCCGTGCATGCGCAGTTTCGGCGCTCGAATCTGCTATCGATTCTTCTCTTCCGCGCCTGCACTGTACTCTCCTGTCGCCCGAGCCCGTTTACATTCTACGGGGCGTGCGCCAACAATCTGCCCTTCATTCGCCGTATTGTTATATTGCGCATGCGTCCGCACTTAGGATTTTCTCTTGGATCCATATTATCCCCAATGGTAGGTGTCCCATTTGTGGAGAGAAATTCTAGATAGTCCGCATGAATTTATTACTATTTTTACTATTGCATCAGTACGTGTGGATGATGTTTCTATCCCATCAATTTAATTTATTAAGGGCTCAGGGGCATTATAGGTAACAATGTTGCTCTCAAAGTAGGTAACAATCTGACGATGTAAGAGAAGGAATCGGCACATATGTGGACCTATTTTTAAGGCCCTTTGTTGAAATCCTCCCATCCTATATAAAAGATACGTTAGATATGGTAAAAAAATTGAAGGACATCCACGTAGGTCCCAATACCCTAATAGCCAGCCTTGATGTCGAGGCCCTATACACAAGTATAGAACACAAAATGGGGATACGAGCGGCAAAAACACTATACACTAAGGGGACACATTTTCTATAATCACAATGATTTTGTTATCCACCTTTTACGTTTTTTACTCACTCACAATTTATTTTTTGTTTGACGGCACGTATTTGCAGACACATGGCACAGCAATGGAGATGGTTGGCGCACCAAGTTTTGCTAACCTGTTCCTTGGGTGGTGGGAAGATCAATACATTTTCACAGATGAGAATACGCAGTACACTGATTTAATTTTATTCCGGGGTCGTTACATAGACGACATTTAAATTTTTGGGGATGGCACGGCCACGAAGTTCACAGAATTCACAGATGGGTTGGATAACAATAAACTAGGACTCCTTTTTACTACAGAGATTCAAACGGAGGGTATCAGTTTTCTAGATCTCAAAATTACATTGGATGGGAAAGGAGGAATCAAGGCCTTCCATAAAGAGAGTAACATTCTATACTTCAGATTTCAAATAAGGGGCTACCCCAAGAAGGTCTTGCACCGAGCGTACAATAGGGCAATCAATGCTGATAGAGAGGAACTGCTTACTAAGAGAAAGGCAGAAGAAAATTGTGAGGTGTATAGGCACATTCGGCGTGCAAAATAAAAGGGTGTACGGGGTCCTCAAAGACACTGGCATATCCTGAAGACGGATAAAGATCTGAGACAGATACTTCCAAAAAATCCAAGTATTACACATAGACGAGGCCCCAATCTAAAATAAATGCTGGTCCGGAGTCACTTTCAGAGAACCCCTAAGAGTAAGGGAACATGGCTCAAAACAGGATCCTACAAGTGTGACAAACTCTATATTGGAAAAACCATTCAAGAATTGAGGAGGAGGATTTCCAAACATTTCAGCATTCTCGACACAAGTGAAGAGACACCTCTGTCCAGACATCTACAGAGATGTCATAATGGTTTGAAGATTTGGGGGATACAAAAGATGCAGAGTTCTCCTAGGCAGGGCAGCGTGGACCGTAAGTTACAACAAAAAGACCAAATGGATCTATCGTCTCCACTCTTTAGCCCCGAATGGGCTTAATGAAGGTTTTACCTTCGCTTCATTTCTGTAAATTGAACTAAACGGGCTTCCTTACAAAATTCAGAAGAGCATAACTAATATAATTCTAATAATAAAATGGACAAGTATAGTTATTCTCCCCAACCCCCCCCCAAAAAAAAAAAATTCTTAAAGGAAGGGGGAGGGGGTAGAGGTGTATAATAAATGGGCCCACATCAAGATGCATCTAAAATGGCTATAGGAGGCAGCAATGTAGATATCACTCGCCTGGGGGGCCGTGTTTTTCTGGTGGGGGTCCTGTATATATGGGGTGAGAATTCTGGAGTAATGGTCCTATGGATAGAAATGAAAACATTAAGAGTAGATAATCACTGTAAATATCCTAAAAAAACAAAATATATAAAAAATCATAAATTCTGTCGAGAGTACACACTACATAGTAGAGTATTTCCTAAAGAGACATATGTACATATATCAAATTGTGATAAAAAGATATCCACATTTCTACATTATATAGTATATCACAGTGGGGATTTTACAATATACATGATGCATGCATGTGCCTTTCCATTGAGATAGGTGAGGCTAATAACTACTATTGCAGAATGGGCAATATACCCAAAAAATTTTGAGCAACATTGTTAGGCTACTTTCACACTAGCGTTCGGGCGGATCCGTTCTGAACGGATCCGCTCATATTAATGCAGACGGAGGCTCCGTTCAGTACGGATCCGTCTGCATTAATAACTTTAAAAAAATTCGCAAGTGCGCAAGTGCGAAAGTAGCCTGCGCGGATCCGTTCAGACTTTCAATGTAAAGTCAATGGGGGACGGATCCGCTTGAAGATTGAGCCACATTGTGGCATCTTCAAACGGATCCGTCCCCATTGACTTACATTGAAAGTCTGGACGCATCCGCACGGATCCGCACGCCTCCGAACGGCCAGGCGGACACCCGAACGCTGCAAGCAGCGTTCAGCTGTCCGCCTGTCCGTGCGGAGGCGAGCGGAGCGGAGGCTGAACGCCGCCCGACTGATGCAGTCTGAGCGGATCCGCCTCCATTCAGACTGCATCAGGGCTGGACGGCTGCGTTCGGGTCCGCTCGTGAGCTCCTTCAAACGGAGCTCACGAACGGAAACCCGAACGCTAGTGTGAAAGCAGCCTTACCTATAATGCCCCTGAGCCCTTAAAAATTAAAGGGTTTCTACCACTTTGTTTTCACATAATTAACTTTCAGACACTAGCGATCCGCTAGTGTCTGCTCTGCCAAACAATCCTAATATAATAGCTTTTGGGGCAGCCGTTTCGCTAAAAAAAGAACTTATATTGATATGCTAATGACCCTCTAGGTGCTATGGGGGCGTCATTAGCACCTAGAGGATCGGTCTACCTTCACAAAATGCCGCCGCCCAGCGCGTACCTCCAGCCCGCCCATCTCCTCCGGAATGCGCATGCGCCGTGCGAGTCTGTATTCGGCGCATGTGCAGTGAATGTCCGACCGCTTCCCTGCTCAGACATCTCCACTGCGCCGATGACGTCATAGTGCTCCGAGGAACAGGCGCAGTGGAGATGTCTGAGCAGGGAAGCGGTCGGACATTCACTGCACATGCGCCGAATACAGACTCGCACGGCGCATGCGCAAGAATTCGTCCGCTTGATCGCATTCCGGAGGAGATGGGCGGGCTGGAGGTACGCGCTGGGCGGCGGCATTTTGTGAAGGTAGACCGATCCTCTAGGTGCTAATGACGCCCCGATAGCACCTAGAGGGTCATTAGCATATCAATATAAGCTCTTTTTTTAGCGAAACGGCTGCCCCAAAAGCTATTATATTAGGATTGTTTGGCAGAGCAGACACTAGCGGATCGCTAGTGTCTGACACCTAATTATGTGAAAACGAAGTGGTAGAAACCCTTTAATATATATGATGGGATAGAAACATCATCCACACGTACTGATGCAATAATAATAAATTCATGCGGACTATCTAGAATTTCTCTCCACAAATGGGACACCTACCATTGGGGATAATATGGATCCGTGAGAAAATCCTAAGTGCGGACGCATGCGCAATATAACAATACGGCGAATGAAGGGCAGATGGTCGCCGCACGCGCCGTAGAATGTGCTCGGGCGACAGGCGAGTACGGCAAGAATCGATAGCTGATTCGAGCGCCGAAACTACGCATGCACGGCGCACTTCTAGTGACATCACGGGCGATGGAAGATCATGTAGGCGGCTCACGGCCCAACAGGAGGACGTCGTCGCTGATGTAGTGGTGACGTATGTCCAGGCAGCCTAACTCATTGGTGGGCACTCATGTAGGTCCACCCTAAGGTGACTGTGATTGGCTGTATGGTAAATCCTAATCAAACCGAGGGTTTAAAAGCCCTGACCCCGCCCCCAACTCAGAACCTGTATAGTATCCCCTGAAGACGCCGAATCGTTTGGTGAAACATGTAGGGATACAGGCTCTTAAATTTTTAGGTCAGGAAGGGTAGATAGGAATCAATCTAAGAAGCTCGAGAATTAGAGAGTAGTTAACCCCTCGGGGTCGACATGGATTGAAATATTGAAACTACACATTCATAAGCACAAGTTATCACATCCCAGACCTAACCGATTCCTGAGCGTTTTTAATAATTTGTTCCCAAGAAGTTTGTTTTAATGTATTCATAATAAAGATTTAGTTTTAGTAATACTAGTCAGAGAGGCTGCAGAGACACGCTAAGGTCCAAGTGACCGGCTATTTGATTCCGGCACCCACCTCTTGTATTTGTATTAACAGGTCAGTTTTCTTCATTGGTGGCGCAGTGGCCACAGCCCCTCCCCTCCTCCTCCCGTCTCTCTCCTTACTGGCGGAGGCGGCGGCAGCAGCACAGGGGGGGGGAGGGAGAGACTCCTCCACTGCGCTGCTGAGAAGAACATCGGCGGCGGGGCAGAGAACTATCATCTCCTGTGCCCCGCCGCTGTATTCAGCTGCGGCGGCGGGTATAGTCGCAAATGGCGACAAGACTAAAGTCTTGTCGCCATTTGTAAATTCTAAGTCGCATTGGCGACCATTTTAGTCGCCATCTGGAGCCCTGAGTAACTGCCCTGGAACAAGCATGAGTTGGTAAAGTGCTCACCTACAGACAGGCGTTCGTGCCCCTGGACGGTGTTAAACAGACCTGTGTAGTTGAGTCTATAGACTAGTGGTGGGCTCTTGGCCTCCCTGCGGCCCCTGGATTCCCTTGCTGAGTACTCGACTATACATGACACGCTGAAGTTACTTCTTTCCCATGTTAAAAGGGTTTTCCCACAGGGAACATTTGTCAAATAATCACAATTGATAAATATCTGGTTGAGAATCCCATCGATCACTGGAATGGACGTCCTAAGCCATCGTTCCTTATCACCACTCAAAAATAAAATTGGAGTAGTTTGAATGGAGCAGAAGTCGTACATTGCACTCTACTACTCCACCAGTGTCTGTCTCGCTTTGTAGATGTGCATTTTGTGACTTAGTGGTTCTTTCTTCTTACAGGATTACTTAAGACCTTCCATTGAGGAGATATTGCAGCACTCCCTATTAGCAGACTGGGTGTTAGAGGAACAAAACAGAATAAGTGAGAAGCGTGTTCGTCGATCTGCAGAACAAGACCAACTTCTCCAGCCGGATCCAGTCCTCGCTGAGCTACGGTTAAAAGAACAGCAGCTGCTGGCGCGGGAGAAGGCTTTAAAGGAACGAGAGGAGCTACTAGAGCGTACGATCATTTTAATATATACGCCATTGGGATTACTACCATACCCTTCAGCCAAATGTGTGGTTCAAAAGCCAAGTTCCATGTCCTTAAATTAGGCTTCACTTCAAACAAATGTATAAGCGGAAGAACATACACCTCAGTGTAAAGTATTGCTCAGTTTGAACTCCATGATAATAGTGAGGTGCCTCAAAGCGGCATTCCCCTCCACCATAAATGTTATAATTTTATTTTAGGAGCGTTTTATGTTGCTAACTTCTTCACAACCGCTGTTTTTAAGGTGGCCGCTCACCGGACTTCTTAACTAAAACAGTTGGCACCACTAATGATCCATAGAATGTGTTTTTTTTTCCCCCACTGTGGCAAAAACTAAACCATGGCGGAACTGCTGTTTTTACTGCACTGATGGTAAAGTGTAAAAAAATAAATACAATATGGCTCTTGGAATCTAACAATGAAAAATCTTGTGCCGTTAAAGGGGTTTCCTGGAATTTTAATATTGATAGGCTTGCAATATCTGTTTGGCCGCATTCTGACACACCGCAGATCAGTTGTAATGGAGTAGTTCCAGAGCTACTCTGGAACAGATCGGTGGGGGGGTGTCTGATTTCGGCTGATAAAATATTAATGGCCTATCCTGAGAATAAGACATCCGTATTAAAATCCTGGGAAGCGCTTTTAGGATGGATTCACATTTGCTGGCTTTTTTTTTTTTTTTTTGCCAGCTCCATTTCTTGGCTGAAAGCCTACAGGGAAATATGCTTTTGGCTTTTTTTTTTTTTTTTTTTTCTTGTTAGGTAGTCTGTCTTGTCTTTCTGAATGGAGCGGGGCTAAGCTCTGTTCACTGAATGGAGCTTAGCCCCGCCCACACTAGTTGATACTAGTCGTGACATCAGTGGGCCTACGGTAAACTGTGAGAAGGCCGCGGCACTACTGGAGCGCCGCTGCCTTCTCAAACAGCTGATCGGCGGGGGTCCCGGGTGTCGGACCCCTGCCGATCAGAAGCTGATGATCTATTTAGAGGATAGATAATTAGTTAAAACAAAGTGCAGAACCCCTTTAAATAATTTTCCAGCAGGAAAATGGTTGCTAATGGCAGAGTAAATAAAATCGGCGATCACTGATCCCTGTGCTCTTATTATGGTACTGCCTGTGGTCCCTACCTCCCATCTCATTACACTGGAAATGCCCACTCAGCCTTTCAGAGGCCTCAAGTGCTGACCGAGCTGGAATTTCCTGTGTTGAGTTGGTATCAGGAACTCGTAGAGGGACCCGAGCAGCAGCAGGCGGAGGCTTTCCCTACTATCGCACCAGCTAGCTTTCACTGTCGGCAGTATATGGGGATTTGGTGTTTTCTTGCACTCAATTTATGCCCTGCAAATAGTTGTTTCAATCTAAGCATCACTTGGGTCCTAGGCACTGTTGTAACACCCACCACCCCATCAGATGTGTAAATATTCAGTCACAAGTTCTCAAGGCATGACATTTGTAGTAGGATTTGCTCAGCATTTTATTTTATTTTTTCCTCCTAGAACGAGAGCGAGAGCTGTGTGTACGGGAGAGACTTGCAGAAGACAAACTAACAAGGTAAGACATTATATCTCTTTAGTTGGTATCTAAAAATGAAAAAATCCCTTGTATATGGTCTGAAACGTCGCTATTCCGAACATGGGCCAATAAAATCGCTTACATTTACTTTCAATGGGAATTCAACAAGAGATTAAGTATACAGATATCATGCTTTGCTAAAATTCATGCTTATTTTCCCCGGCGCCTCCACAACTGCACTCAAAGGAAGGGTGTCCATGCCTCCCCAGGACAGAAAACGACGTAAAAGCTCAAGTTTAAAAGGGCTCCCTCCCTTTACCCGCTTCACTTGTTTCCTGCCCTCAGGGTTCGCATGGAAGCCACTCCTGCAGAGTCGGGAGTTCAAGTGAAGATTCGCACGGCCTGGTAGATTGTCCCATCCGGGAGGGTCTGTGCAGGGGACGGGGATTGAAGAGAGCCTGGCACGTCTGTCCCGTTCCTTTTGGCATAAGCCCTTCAGTGAAGGTGGCCCCGGCATCCGCTTCCCCGGTTACAGCACCTGCGGGAAGCGAAGTATCGCGTGCATGTGCTTAATAGGCCGGAACTCTCGTGTGCGTCACTTCCGCTGGCTCATGATGTCGGAGGCCTGGGAGATATCAGGGGAATGTTGGCAGCATGGAGCGCATCAGTGTCTTGCTTGTGCAGAACAAATGTATCTTGCTTTATAGGGCAGTGAGGCCATCATCGTAAAAAACCTCTAGCAAAGATACATAAAACACTGCAAAAGGTGCACCACAATGATATGCAACTGACGACACTGGCCAATCCCTCAAGCTGATCTTAAGAACCAAGTCTTTAGCCAATGTATTCCTGTCTCAGTTCTTAACATCAGCTTGAGGGATTGGCCAGTGTCAGTTGCATATCATTGTGGTGCACCTTTCGCAGTGATTTTTTTATTCCCCCCCCCCCCCCCCCCCCCCCCCAACCATCAACCTCACAGATATCGGAATTCCCATGTGATCCAGACTCTGATGAGGGTGAAAGTTAGAAGGCTTAGGCTGAGTTCACACGGGCGAGATTTCCGCGCGGGTGCAATGCGGGAGGTGAACGCATTGCACCCGCACTGAATCCGGCACCATTTATTTCAATGGGGCTGTGTACATGAGCGTTTTTTTTTTTTTTCATGCATGACTTCTGCAATGCTTGAAAATCGCAGCATGCTCTATATTCTGCGTTTTTAACGCAGGACAGGCCCCATAGAAGTTAATGGGGCTGAGTGAAAATCGCAAGCATCCGCAAGCAAGTGCGGATGCGGTGCGATTTTTCACGCATGGTTGCTAGGTGACAGTCTATTCACTGTATTATTTTCCCTTTATAACATGGTTATAAGGGAAAATAATAGCATTCTGAATACAGAATGCTTAGTAGGTGATCAATTGAGGGTTAAAAAAAATTAACTCCCCTTCTCCTCTTGATCGCGTAGTTCCCGGTCTCTTCTTTACTACTTTAATGATAAATTACCGGCCAGGACCTGTGGTGACGTCAGATCACATGGTCCATTACCCTCAGTTGATCACCTATTTAGCATTCTGTATTCAGAATGATAGTATTTTCCCTTATAACCATGTTATAAGGGAAAATAATATCTACACAACACTGAACCCAAACCTGAACTTCTGTGAAGAAGTTCGGGTTTGGGTACCACAGTCGTTTTTTTATCACATTCGTGTAAAACCCATTGCACCCGCGCGATAAAAATTGAACATCGGCACACAATCGCTGTCAAAACTGACTGCAATTGCGTACCTAATCACGCGGGTTTGCTGCAATACACCGGGACGCATCCGGACCTAATCCGGACACGCCCGTGTGAACCCAGCCTTAGAAGTTTAGAAGCAAATCTTGAAATTTTTCAGAAACTTTCCAAAACCCACTTTTTAAGGACCAGTTCACGTCTGAAGTCACTTTGTGAGGCTTACATAATAGAACCCACCCAAAAATGACCACATTTTAGAAACTACACCAATCAAGGTATTAAAAACTGATTTTTCCAACTTTTTATTTTTTTTAAACTCTTTAGGCGTTCCACAAGAATTAAAGGAAAATGTAGCTGAAATTTTAGAATTTCACTCTTTTGGCAGATTTTCCATTTAAATCCATTTATTTATTTTCCAGTAGCAAAGCAAGGGTTAACTGCCAAACAAAACTCAATATTTATTGCCTTGATTCTGTAGTTTACAACCGCATATAGGGTGTTTCTGTAAACTCCTGTACGGGCACACGGCAGGGCGCAGAAGGAAAGGAACGCCATATGGTTTTTGGAGGGCAGATTTCACTGGGATAATTATAAGTTGCCATGTCACATTTGAAGACCCCATGATGCACCCCTAGAGTAGAAACTCCAATAAAATTGCCCTATTTTGGAAACTACGGGCTAAGGTGGCAGTTTTGTTGGTACTATTTTTAGGGTACTATATTTGGTTGCTCTATATTACACTTTTTGTGATGATGTAGTAATCATTTATAATAATTTTTATTTTTTTGCGATTTGTCTTGGGTAGGGGCTCATGTTTTTTGGTATGAGATGACTATTATAGTGTGCATATAACTTTTTGATAGCTTGGTATTACTCTTTGTGATGTAGGGAGACAAAACAAATTTTATTTTATTTTTTTATTATATACGGTGTTCACCTGAGGGGTTAGGTCATATGATAATTTTCATGTGATGCCTATTACATCAGGGTCCGGTATCTCATCCACGTGTGTCTCAATTACACTGATCAGCTTGGAGGCTGGACAAGTTATGTTGAAACAAAAGGGTCTGTCAGATCCAGTAATATCCATCCTTTGGTTCAGTAAAAAGGGCACAACTTCCAAGATTTATATAAGAACATGGAAAGCCTTATCGAAATTTGCAGTAAATAGATGGTGTCACTATCGAGATCCTGATATTCCCCTAATACTGAAATTCCTACAAGATGGACTTAGACAAGTTTCAGCGTTAAGTACCGGTAATTTTCTAGAAACAAAACTCACGGATCTACCCCCTAATAAAACAGTTCCTAAAAGGGGCAATGAGACTATGTCCATTTGTCCATTCTAACATGCCTCCTTTGGGATTGGAACCTTGTGCTTGATGTTCTTATGGATGCGCCCTTTGAACTCTTTACGGGATATTCCGCTAAAACTTCTGACGCTTAAGACCACCTTTTTATTGGTAATTGCGTCGGCTAGAAGAGTTGGAGAAATCCAGGCCTTTTCCTGCAGACCACCTTACCTCACGGTCTTAGACAGCATCGTCTATCTTCATTCAGCAGGACCTGCGCTGACGTCGCCACGTGAGGGCGATTGTCATCAAGGGTCCTTTTTGCAGGTCTTGAAAGACTATGCCGGCTGCACGAACAAGTGGATGAGGTGAGCTAATTATTATTATTATTTTTTTTAACCTTTCAAGCCTGATTTTAGTAAGCATTCTGTATTAAGAACGCTATTATTTTCCCTTACAACCATGTTATAAGGGGAAAATAATAAAATCTACGGAACACCTAACCTGAACTTTAGTGATGAGGTCCAGGTACCACATTCAGTTTATCATGCACGTGCAAAACAAATTGCACCCACACGATAAAAAAACTGAACAACGCAATCGCAGTCAAAACTGACTGACTGAAATTGTGTGCGCACTCGCGCAGGTTTCCTGCAATGCACACGTGACTCATCCGGGACGTCTGTGTGAAAGAGGCCTAAGCGCGAGCACACATTAAGAGGACACCTAACAAGATTTGCCTTGTAATTCTCCCTGAGGAAGGACAGCGATCTGCCTGAAACGCGTTGGTAGAATTTTGGAACCTGCAACTGTCCATAGTTGCAGGAGTGACGTCACTGGCTGCTCTGTGAGAGCGCCGGGGCGGGAGCTGTGAGCTCTAAATACCGGATCCGTGCAAGTGAGTCCCGAATTGGTAGAAAGAGATATACACCTGGACAGAGAAGGACTTCAGCCGTAAGGTAAATAGAAGCTATTGGAAACCGAAGTCAATGTATTACTGTGGGTACCTTTCCAATAGGGAGGACCACACGATATGCGAGGTAGATAAGTGCATGGTATCCTTGAGATTAACTCTAAAAGGATCTGCAGCAAGCAAGAGTACCATCTCAAGGTGGATAAGAAATATCCTTGAACTATGCTCCATTCAGAAGGGCTTTACTCCCCCCTAAAGAGATAAAGGCACATTCTACAAGGGCGGTTTCTGTGGATCAATTCTGCAGGGCAGCCACTGGGCGAACCCTAGTACCTTTTTCAGACATTACAAATTGGATATGCTCCATAATTGTGATCATGTATTATTAGAATATTTCAGTACACTTTCTTTGCAGGAAAAGGGAGGGGGCCTTTTAAACTTGAGCTTCTACGTTGTTTCCTGTCCTGGGGAGGTGGGGGGCACCCTCCTGTGAGTGCCGTTGTGGAGGCTATTGGAAAATCCAATTACCGGTAAGAGTAATTAACCCTATTGCGCCAACATCTTCCACGGAGCTGTGAAGAGATCGTCATTTCTCACATCAGTTCTTGTTCCTAGTGGGTCACACAGTCTGACCGCTTCATATTAGATCTACTAGGAGGTTATCTGACTATGTAAGTTGGCCCATCTGTATATTCTTGTTTTTTGTGGTATTCCTACAAAAATATACTAAGGCCTCATTCAGACTGCCATAATGTTGGAGTGTTTCAGTGTCCACACTACAGCTACAAATCCTGGTCTAATGGGGAGCCTAATGGTCCAAAAGTAAAGCCTGTGGTCAGGCTGGGATTTGTGGCTTGGGAACAGCCACATTGCGCCCTCTGCCCAAAACTTACATTTAAAGTGATGGTCTCATTCAGAGTTCTGCATGTGTTTCACATCATAGTCTCCTAGATTCAACATCTGTGTTCAGAGACTGGCAGGAGTGGGCTGGCCATAGACCTTACGGGGAAATTGCCCAGGGTGCCGCCGGAGCCCTCCTCACGGCCGGCCAGTGGAAGTTTTTGGGGATGTATTTTGTGCTGGACTGTGGTATTTAGCTCTGTTGGGGTGGTATAATGTGCTGCAATATGGTATTGCTGACGCTGTCTTCCATCTATTTGGACCAGACTACAAAACGGGGCCACTTTTAGTATATATATATATTTTTTTCCAGGGCCACTTTAAAGCGGTTGTCTCACTTAAGCAATAAACATTTTATCATGTAGAGAAAGTTAATACAAGGCACTTACTAATGTATTGTGATTATCCATATTGCTTTCTTTGCTGGCTGGATTCATTTTTTTTCCCCATCACATTATACACTGCTACAAACCACCCTGCAATCCATAAGTGTTGGTCGTGCTTGCACACTATAGGAAAAAGAGTCCGCCTCTCTGGTGGCCAGGACTGTGGGAGTGCACATAGGCTGGTGCTTTCTCATATATGATGCAAGCTCGACCACCACTGATAGATTTATCGATGGTTACAGACCACCCTGCAGAGTAAAGTATAATGTGATGGAAAAATGAATTCAGCCAGCAACAGAAGCAATATGGATGATTGCAATACATTAGTAAGTGGCTTCTATTAACTTCCTCTACATGATAAATGCCACTTACTGAAATAAGAGGACCTCTTTTAAGTTCCCAGTCCACCCCTTGAGACTGGACATGGCTGATACTAATATATCTGTTCAGATTTTGACTTTTTGCTCATTTTTTATGTTTTCAGGTCAGAAAACTTGATGAAGAACTTCAATCTCCTTAAGGAGCAACGGTTTTATGGCGCTGGTGTGGAGAATGCACTAGGTATGAGAGCCAACAGAAAGCCTCTCGAAGCTTTACTTGATTGGCAGAACTATCCTGAGTAGTCTCCCTTTTTAACCCTTTGTGTTAGTATGTGTCTTGTCTACGTTGAGTATTTGTGATGTTGAATAAATTATTTTTGTAGTGTGTTCTTCTAACAATTTATGGCGACTAGTGTATGGTGGGGGGGAGAGAGAATGACCTGACCTACAAGGGAAAAAAAGTAAAACCTGCCAGCCTCTTACGTTCATCGTCCTAAATCTTAAAGGTGTCATTAAAGGGGTTGTCTGGCCTTTCAGCCAACTACCCCTGTGTGTCTAAATAAAAAAACTCACCAGGCAGTGGTCCCACCGCTGCTCAGCTCCTGGCCACTTCAAGTCCCCAAAGGACCGGACAACAGCTTGGTCCCTTGACCGCTGCAGCCAAGCACAATCCTCAGCGGTCACGTCGGCTTGACTGATACGTCGCAGCTGACAACAGGTGCGTTTCAGGAACAATCTAACACGTCATTCAAGGCCAAGCCATTTCTAATGGTTAAAACTTAACAGCCTCTGAAGGGTAAGAAGAATGTTGTCATTCACTGACACACAACAGGGGAATTAATTTGGAGAGCGCCTCTTCTATAGAGTCCTTTAAACTTTCCCTAAATGCCCTTAAGACTTTAGACTTGCTGCTTCTCAGAAAGAAGGGGTGGTGCGTGTCATCTCCTGATCAGAAATACCCCCCCCAAAAAAAAAAGGGATTTAATGTCTCAAAGTACTGAATTTCAGTTTCATGGAACTTGCTGTCCATTACAGGAGCTTATTGAGCATTTTACCATGTTCTGCAGCCCTTTTAGCTCTAAGAATCCATTCATAGACTAACATGTATGAATAGACTTTTTTCTTTTTTTTTATTGTGTTTGCCCTTTTAAGACAACTTCTCCCCCCCCCCCTCCCCCCCCATCCCCGGATAAGTGCCTGATTGGAGGAGGGCTAGCCGCTGTAGCCTCCCAGTGCACTGAGCTTCCCCTTCTGAATGGAGCAGTTATCATGCATGTACTCGCCTATCTCCGACAGTCCAATAAAGTTGGATGGATAGGTGGACACACGTTCAGGTCTCCCACGCCATTCAAATGAGGGTCCCATTCTTGTGATCATCGGGGGGGGGGGGGCCATGGATGGTCGCTAGACCCCCCCCCCCCCTCTCTCCTATCAGACACTTAAATACCCTATTCTGTCTTAATACGACTACCCCTTTAATATATACATATTTTTTTTCCTTGTATCACCCTCTCCCTTCTATTTACAGATCCTACCTTGGAGAAATCGTCTTCTATACGCAGCAAGAAGAACGTCCACTTTGGTACAGAGAGCAAGGAGAACCGTAATGGGAGCAAGTATCCCCCTACCCAAGAAAAGTGCACAGAACTAAAGCAGCGGCTGCAGGCGGCCAATGTGCGGGCGCAGGCTCTGTGTGAACTGGAGAAGAACTTTCAGCTGAAAAGCCGCCAGCTACTGGGGATGCGCTGATATATGCGGTTATAGATTTAATATATACAGTAGCTGGTCTCTTACTGTAGCTTGCATGGAGTCAGGTCAATGGTTTGCAATGTGTTTAAGGAATGTGAGGTTTCTGTAGCTGATACAGATTTTTAAAAGCTTTGTTAGGTCGGTTTTGTCCCCATTGTTCTATAAAACACCTAAAATCTAATTTGCTTGCACTCTCCCACCATCGGTTGCATTTACCACATTGGTAAAAACTTCCAGTTGTTTTTTTGTTTTGTAGTCTGAAAATCCTACAGTGCCTTACATGTGCGTTATTGTGGATGTGCTGTATTTGTGTATGCTGTGGCTCCTTCCACTGTCCAGGAACATGTATTACCTTTTTTTTTTACCTAGTGTCCATATTTCTTTCACACTCTGCGTTTTATACTGTACTAGTAGAAGTTTTTGGGCTGGTACTGTACATACAGTAATGGAAAATGGAACCCTCGCCCGCAGCCCAAGGGAGCGGCTCATCCTGCCACAGGTAGATAGTACTATAGACTAGAGCGGTGCTGCAAGACAGCCCGATAGTGAATACAGTTAAGTAATAAATCGCCTGGGGCTGGGATCTGCGCTCCCCCAGTTTGCTGCACAGATTGGCCAGTCACAGACACATTACAATTGCACACACTGTATATTTGTAAGCCAATGTTCAGAGATACTTCAAATACTTCTGTACCTTCAAGAATTACCGCAAGATTCAGTCGCTCCTAGTTGGTGGTCCTCCTTCCATGATGTGATGCAGCCATCTCCCTATAACAGCGCGCGGGCATGTCCTTTCTGCTGCAGCTCTTTCCTATAACAGTTCTGGTGCATGTCCTTTTGGACTCTAACAGTAGAGGCAGGTGCAGGATAGAACTGAGAATGTGCGACCTGCACATTAGTATACCAATTAAACACTAAGGGGCGCCATTATAATCAAGTAGAGAGATCATCTCAAAACTAGTTTTTCATGCTGAATTATATGAAAACATTTAATGTTGGCACAATCCGCTTAAAGTGATTTTATCTCAGCAGAAAGTTATATGAAAAGAAAAACGAATGCACATTAGTGAGATTTCTATACTGATGGGTGGGGGTCCAACACCTGGGACCTCCACCGAATTGCTGTTTGAGACTGCATCGGCGCTCCTGTCACCAAGCACTGCGCCGTACATTATATAGCAGCTGTGCTCGTTATCACGCTCAGCCCCCATTCACTTGAATGGAACTGAGCTGCTTCTAGGCCGCGTGACCTAAACATCACTTCATTGGCCTAGGGAAAGCTTAGAAAAATGCTGGTGCTTCTCCAATAGCTGACCAGCAGGGGTCCTGGGCGTCGGACCCCCACTGAGCAGACACTGAGGATAGGTGATCTGTATAAAAATCTCAGAAAACCCTTTTAAAGGGTCCTTTGGTAGATGTATGAGTTTTTTTTTTTTTTTTTTACAGCTGATGAGATTTCAGGACACGTTGACATGCTGCTTATCTTTAGTGCCTGAAGGAACATTGATCAGTTACATCTCAGCTCACACCGGGTTGGTTTCTTGGTAGTGTCAGAGATTAGATAGAACGTTCATTAATACACATTTAAGGGCCCTTTGGTAGATGTATGAGTTTTTATTTTTTTTCTGTTTTGTTTTTTTCTCGCCTGTTACATCTCAGGGCACGTTGACATGCGGCTTATCTTTAGTGCCTGAAGGAACATTGATCGGTTACATCTTGGCTCACACAGGGTTGGCTTCTTGGTAGTGTCAGAGATTAGATAGAACGTTCATTAATACGCATTTAAGGGCCCTTTGGTAGATGTATGAATAAAAAATAAAAAAAATTTCTCACCTGCCACATCTCAGGGCACGTTGACATGCGGCTTATCTTTAGTGCCTGAAGGAACATTGATCGGTTACATCTTGGCTCACACAGGGTTGGCTTCTTGGTAGTGTCAGAGATTAGATAGAACGTTCATTAATACACATTTAAGGGCCCTTTGGTAGATGTATGAATAAAAAAAAAACATTTTTCTCACCTGCCACATCTCAGGGCACGTTGACATGCGGCTTATCTTTAGTGCCTGAAGGAACATTGATCAGTTGCATCTTGGCTCACACAGGGTTGGCTTCTCGGTAGTGTCAGAGATTTAGATAGAACGGTCATAAAACTGAGGCTTGTTGACATCTCTGATATATTATCTGAAATATAGAGCTGCATATTAATGCTATTATAGGATCATTAATCTGAGCAATATGTGACCCGGCGCAAGGTCCGATCCGATTCTGACCTGTAGTACATGTGCTTCACAGCTTCGAGTAACAAGCCACGGCCTCAATGTTCCTCTGCCCCTTATGGAAGACAAAATGAGCATCCAAAGGTTGAGTAGGTTTTGGGACTCTTCTGTCAGGTTTGTTTTATGACATTAAGGCCTCCTGCACACGTCCGTGTTTTGATCAGTGATTGTGCGCCAAAACATGGACTAGAGCCTAAACAGATATAAGGGATGAGGGAAATATCTGCAACTGTTCTGTGTCTAGAGCCGCACCTGGTTTTGGCTCAAAATCACTGATGGAAATCCCTGACATGTGAATTAGGCCTCATGCACAAAAAACGGAATCCGCCTGTGTGCCTTCCGCAATTTGCGGAATGGAACGGGTGGCCCATTGTAGAAATGCCTATTCTTGTCCACAAAACGGACAAGAATAGGGCAGGCTATATTTTTTTTGCGGGGCAACGGATGCGGACAGCACTCAGTGTGCTGTCCGCATCTTTTGCGGCCCCACTGAAGTGAATAGGTCCGCACCCGAGCCGCAAAAACTGCGGTTTGGATGCGGACCATAACTACGGTCGTGTGCATAAGGCCTTAGGCTTAATAAATATACCCTGATGTTTTTTTTTTTTTTGCAGTTTTGGAGCACCTTTTCTTAGGATCCCTATGTTGTGTCTTTCCTCGGTTGTCACTAATTTGACAACTGGGTGTTACCAATTAGTAAGAGAGTCAGACCTTACAAAAAGAATCAATCGGGCCCTGAGTGGTATGAGTGGCCCTTCACTCGAAGATGGCGAAAGGATCAGGCAGACACAGTTGTAAATTAAAGAGTCATTAAGTTTTCAGAAAACTTTTGATCTGTCATAAAGATAGAGCAAAGGTTTCAATCAGTGGGGGTCTGAGAGCTGAGACCGCCGCTGATTGTTGGAATGCAGAGATAGAAGTGGTTGCATATTTCGCTTAAAAACTTCATAGAAAGTCTATGGGCCCGTCTCCTGCGACTTGGAGAGTGCGATTATACAAGTGCTTGTCTCACCTCGTTTTAGCGACTAGAGGGTGTCTCGGACCCCCATCAATCACAACTTTTGATATGTCTTTTCGAAGTGACACTTTTTTTTGTTTTTGTTTTCAGAGGCAATGGGCTTAGGCTACTTTCACATCTGCGGCACAGAGATCTGATCCGGCAGAGAATGCCAGGAATCGGCTGGACACAAACCGCAGTATGCAGCATTTTTGTTGGAATGCAGACGGATCTCTGCCGGGCCCCAGGCTGGCGGGGATTCTGGTTGCATCTGGCAGTGCCAGATCCGGAGAATTTCAGCAGGCTGTTCTCTTCAGGATTACATGCCGCAGATGTGAAAGTAGCCTTAGTAAGTAACAGTTTAAGGTTTAGGTACATTGTCCACAAATGCAGATCTGCAAGAAATACGGATGATATATGTGGTGCATCAGTTTTTTTTATTTTTTTTATGCAGATCCATTGTAACAATGCCTATCCTTGTCCGCAAAACAGACAAGAATAGGACATGTTCCGTCTTTTTTGCCATGAATTGGTCCACATCCTATCCACAAGAAATTTGAACCAAACATACGGCTGTGTGGCAACAACAAATAGAACACTGTCCCTTTAAGAGCCAACAGCTCACTCTTGCTTCAACAGAGGGGAGGAAATGAACAGATCGCCAGAGGAAACGATGACATGAAAATCCGACCTGTCAGACCCTTGTTTCAAGAGGCATGGAGGGTGGTTCATTTATGGACCTTAACTAAACGGACTGGACCTGCTGGCATAAAGGGGTTAACCCCTATCATTGTGGATAACTAATTGCAAAAATGGGGAATCCTGCATCCCTCATATAAGTGGAGCGATGGTTGAGCTTGTGCACTACTACTCCAGTCTATGGGATTGTCAAAGACAGCTGAGTTAGGCGCTTGGTCATCTGCGGCAAGAGATCCCTTTGGTCATGATTGGTCCCAGTGGTGAGACCCTGATCGATCTGTTATTCCCTATCTTGTGGATAGCTGACAATTAGGGATGAGCAAACTTGTGTTTTTCAAGTTCGGCGTACAGGGTTCGGGTTATCTAAGAATTCGGTTATGGATTCTGCTACCACAGACCATAAGTTATAGTCCATGGTAGTGGAATCCATAACGGAATTCTTAGATAACCCGAACCCTGTACGCCAAACTTGAAAACACAAGTTTGCTCAACACTACTGACAGTATATATTTAAAAAGAGATTTCAAGAGTGCACAAGCCTAGATCACGTCAGCAGAACCTGCACACCTGTCATCTCCACTCATTTCAGGGTGTTAATTCATTTCTTCTGCCGTTCTAGGGCAGGGTTGGCAATTACTAAGGCCACACATGTTAGTGAATGTGCCAGCTGTCGGTGCAGCTTTCCATTCTCTGCCTCCTATATTTTTTTTTATTCAGCCAGGCTTATGAAATCAAAGATGAATAAATGAGATCTGGAACATGCCAGGTATTGTATAAGCTTCTTATGTAATGCAAAACGAACTGTTGTGTAATTTTCTGGGACACTTGAGGAACATAATCGTAGGAGAGGGAAACTGGCCCTAGACACCAAATAAGTACAGGGTCCTGACTGAAGTGGAAAAGAGGCCCTGGAGTTTCCCACATTTTTCAGAGAGAGGTCCAACATAAGGGCTCATGCACACGAATTTGGTTTGGTTCCGAATCCGAGCTGCATTTTTTGCAGCTCGGATGTGGACCTATTCACTTCAATGGGCCTGCAAAAGATGCGGACAGCACTCCATGTGCTGTCCGCATACGTTGCTCTATTCCATGGCCCCGCAAAAAAAAAATAGAACATGTCCTATTCTTGTCTGTTTTGTGGATAAGAATAGGCATTTCTATAATGGGCTGACCGGTCCGAAAATTGTGAACGCACACGGGCGGCATCCATGTTCGGCAGATTGGTACTTTGTGGACCGCAAAACACGGCACGTTTGTGTGCATGAGCCCTAAGGGTTTGGCTACACAGCGATCTTGGTTGTGCAACATCTATTGCACCCAGGGATAACTGTCACGGGTAGAGTCACGGGAATCAAAATAGAGCGGAGGTGCACCCCCTGAGCTGCCACCCGGTCCCCTGTCCCTGCCTACTTGCACCACCCGCCCTAGGTGACGGAGCGCAACTGGTCGACAGTCCCTAACCTACTAAGTGCAAGCAGAGAGAAAGAGACAGCAGGGAAGAGGACAGCCACTGAGAAGTTACAATAAGTGGACAAGAGGTAGAACAAAAACGGAAGGCGAGGCGGGTCAACTAGCCGAGGTCACGTCAGAACAAGGGAAGAGGCAAAGACAAATCCGTAAACAATCCGAGGTCAAAATCCGAGAGGTAGCGTCAAGGTACAGGGAGCAGGCAGAAGAGGTGTCAAGAGGCGGATCAAGGTTAAATTCCAGAGGTAGCTTAATAACAATAAAGTACACAGCCTATAGGACGAAAATCAGCCGTCTGTATTGATAGTGGGGAGTGAGGGTCATGTGACGTGGCCAGCATCACATGACCAACAGACAAACAAGTCGAGCACCAACTGATCAGCTCGGCGCTCAAGGAAGACCTAGGAGCAGGGAGCCTCCCAGCTAGCAAGGCCGCCCTGGGAACGAGGCCAAACACAGATCCGAAGCTAAGCAGCAGGTCTGCGGCTAATGGGAGACCCGTTACAATAACAGTATAGTGGTGCTAGTATAGAAATGAATGGGGTCACAGCGAGGCTCACACGTGTGCCTTGACCCCAGAATCACAAAAAATCCAGCAGTGTTGGATTTTTTTTGCAAATCTGGGGTTGTGGCACACGTGTGAGCCTCGCTGTGACCCCATTCATTTCTATACTAGAACTGCAATCCCTGGTCACGACCAAGATCGCCATGTAGGCAAACCCTAATGCTAGCAAAGCCCAAAAATAGCTGTCCGATGCCAGTTATTTCCCTCAAGTAGATGCTCGCTTGCCTCAGTCTAGTGTGCGCGTATTTTTCAAAGGAGGGGGGCAGCAGAAGACTTTCTCGCCCCAATTCCTTTGGGGACACAGGAAACCTTGGGTATAGCTCATCTCCCTAGGAGGCGTGACACTAAGTGAAAACTGTTAAGCCCCTCCTCCAGCAGCTATACCCTCAGCCTGGAGAGAGAGACTGCCAGTTTTTGCTTAGTGTCCAAGGAGGCAAGACACTCCCTGCTCTGCAGGGCTGTTTTTTCTCCTTCATTTTAATATTTTTTATTTTTATTTTTATTTTTCTACTTTTCACAGGGACAACAGAGACGCCTGGACCTCTCTGTTTCTCCCGGGGTCGAGCTGCACCAGTGCCAGCCATCCACACTGCTGCCTCCCCCACAGAAGACAAGGAGGACTAGGGTAGCCCAGCTCCCCTGCATCCCGCCAGCGTAAGGGTCACCCGCACACCAAGCCCCTCTCCAGCTTCCTGCCACTGCGGTGCCAGTTGCTGAAGGGGCGACCCTGCTGGAAGGGACAGAGGGTGAAGACATCAGGATGGTGAGAGTGGCTGTTCCAGCCCTGCTCTCCCCCCCCCCCTCCTTCCTGCACCCAAAGCCTCCTTCACTGGCGCTAGATGCAGATGTTCTGGGGCTACAGGGAGCCCCACTCCCTGAAGTGGGATGATATACAGGGGAGATAGTGTCCCTTGTAATCGCCGCAGGGACTGCAGCAGCGGCACCCAGATAGCACCGGCAGGCTAAGCCTGCCTCTGCACCGGACGGCCAGCACCCTTTAACTGCCGGCCGGCAGCACAGAAATCACTGCGTCGCTCTTGTGCCGGTACGGCCGGTTCCTCTCTGCAGCGGCCGGTTCATTACTGCGCCGCATACCGCTCCTTTCCCATACAGTATACAGGGGGGAAGAATGGAAATAATCTTCACACTTTGGCGCCATTACTGCGCTGCAGGCCGTCACTTCCGGCCTTATGTGTATTTAAATCGCGCTGGCGCGCGAACGAAGCTAGCGGGGGGCGGGGCTTCACTTCCTGCTTCTCTCTATCCCCGCCTTCCGATCATTTCAGGAGACCAGCAATATCTGCTGCCGCTCCTTCCCTGAGGAGGGATCGTGCTCCTGCTCCGGTCCCTGCTGTCTGCTGTTTGCTTCCAGCCCTGAGGTCTTCAGTCTGGTAGCCCCTAGCCTGGACAGCCATACCATTCTAGCCAACATGTCCGATCCCTCAGGGGCCTCTGGGCCCTGGTATCACGCCTGCACCGCCTGAGGTGCACTAATGTCGTGGGCCGCCTTGCAAATGCACAACCTGCCACGCAGCCTGATACACCCCCTGCCGTACCCTCCGGGTCCGCTACTTCAGCCGACCCGTCTGGGTCCCAGTGACGCCTCCAGGGCCCGGCACCCCCAGAAGCGGTCCAGGGCGGAGTGCGTGTCATTCTCGGATGCATCCCCGTCATCTCCAAGGGTACGGTCTCAGTCGGGCCCCTCCTCCTCACAGGACATGCCCTCAGAGGGAGAATTAGTGGATTCGGATTGGAATATGGACTCGGCTTTACCGTCCCAGCTGGCCTCTGCTGTGGGCCATCTCATTACCGACCCTCCTGGCATAAGTCCCAGCCTGCTTGCCCTCCCTCGGCCAAGCAGACCCCCGCCTGAAGGTGTGCCCCCACCCACCTGGGTGGGGGGACGACTCCTCCTGTTCAGGCACGTCTGGCAGGCGCATGTCTCTGACGCCTGGGCTCTCGAAGTTGTATCTTCCGGATACAAAATCGAATTTGTGTCCCTCCCTCCGGTTCGCTTCTTTCGCTCCCGTGTCCCGAGGGACCCTCAGTGTGCGGCCGACTTCTCCGAAGACATTCGCACCCTTCTGGAAAAAGGAGTGATCACTTCTGTTCCTCTAAGGGACCGTTTCAAGGGGTTCTACTCGAACCTTTTTGTGGTCCCCAAAAAAGAAGGTTCGGTAAGACCAATATTGGACCTCAAGCGGTTAAACCGTTTTCTCCATCTTCGGCGGTTCAGGATAGAGTCTCTCAGATCTGTGGTGGCATCTCTGGAAAAAGGGGAGTTTCTGTCATCTATCAACATCCAGGATGCTTACCTCCACGTCCCGATCGGTCGGTGTCACCAGCGTTTCCTTCGCTTTGCGGTGGGGAACGACCATTATCAATTTGTCGCCCTCCCCTTTGGCCTGGCGACGGCTCCTTGGGTGTTCACCAAGATCCTTGCCCCTGTCCTGGCCTTGCTCCGCTCCAGGGGCGTTTTTCTACTTCCCTACTTGGACGATCTGCTCATCAAGGCACCCTCCTTTTCCCAGACGTCCACCAGCGTGAACCTCACGCTGCAAACCTCACTTATCCCATCCAGACAACTCGTCTTCCTGGGGATGCTACTGGATACAGAAGCGGCAATGGTTCGGCTCCCACCGGAAAAGCGTCAGCTCCTTCACCGTTCGGTTCGGACCCTGCTTCTCCACCGCCGGCCGTCCTTCCGGTCCAGTATGCGGGTATTGGGACATATGGTGTCCTGTTTCGAAGCGATTCCTTTCGCGTAGTATCAGTCCCGCATCTTCCAGACGGCAATTCTGTCTGCCTGGGACAAGTCTCCGGAGAGTCTGGACCGGCCCTTTCCCCTTCCTCCCCATGCTCGGACCTCCCTCCTCTGGTGGTTACGGACTCCCCTCCAAGGAAATTCCTTTCTGCCGATGTCCTGGTTGGTGGTTACCACCGATGCAAGTCTGCAGGGTTGGGGGGGTGTTTGCTCCTCGGAGTCCAAACTGCCGATAAACATTCTGAAACTGAGGGCGATTCTCCTATCGCTCCGGCATTGGACTCCACTGCTTCGGGGCCATCCCGTTCGTGTCCAGTCGGACAACGCCACGGCTGTGCCGTATATAAGGGGGCACTCGCAGTGCAGCGGCTATGCGGGAAGTGTCTCACATCCTCCACTGGGTGGAAACTTATGTTCCGGCCATCGGCAATTTATATTCCGGGGGTGGACAACTGGGCGGCGGACTTCCTCAGCCGGACGACGCTCGACCCGGACGAGGGGTCTCTGCATCCCGAGGTGTTCGAGTCCATTTGCCTCCGTTGGGGTCGTCCGTATGTGGATCTCATGGCCTCCAGGTTCAACCACAAGCTCCCCACCTTCCTGTCCAGGTCCAAGGCCCCGAGGGCGTACGGCGCCCACAGTCTCGTTTTTCCGTGGACGGAATTTTCCCTCCTGTACGTGTTTCCGCCCCTCCCTCTTCTGCCGTGGGTTCTCCAGAAAATCGCGCCAGAGGGCGTGCCTATGATCCTGGTAGCCCCGGATTGGCCTCGCCGGCCTTGGTACGCCGCCTTAATTCTGCTCCTGGGAGACGTGCCTTGTAAAATGTTACAGTCTGCCTCTAAAAGAAGACCTCCTCTCTCAAGGGCCGATCTTCCACCAGCATTTAGGGTCGCTACGTTTAACGGCATGGCTATTGAGACCGCTGGGTTTTTCGGCGGATGTGGTTCGTACCATGATCCGTGCTCGGAAGCCGGCCTCGTCCAGGATTTACTACCGGACTTGGCGGTCTTACCTGGGTTTTTGCAAAAATCTGGAGGTTCATCCTCTGCGTTTTTCCCTTCCCACGGTCTTGTCCTTCTTGCAGTCTGGTCTGGACCTGGGTCTCAGCTCATTAAAGGGTCAGGTCTTGGCGCTTTGCATTCTTTTCTAGTGGCCTTTGGCCCCTCTCGGACCTGTCAAAACCTTTACCCAGGGAGTCGCTCACTCTGTTCCCCCGTATCGCTCTCCCATTCCGCCCTGGGACCTTAATCTTGTGCTCTCGGCGCTCCAGTCTACTCCCTTCGAGCCCTTACGGAGGGTTTCTCTTCGCCTTTTGTCCTGTAAGGTCATTTTCCTTGTGGCCATTACGTCCCTTCGACGGTATCTGAATTGGCAGCACTTTCTTACACGGAGCCCCTTTTGGTCTTCCACCAGGATAAGGCGGTTCTCCGTCCGGTTCCTTCCTTCCGAAGGTGGTCTCTGCCTTTCACCTCAATGAGGACATTGTCCTCCCTTCCCTTTGTCCGTCTCTTTCTCATCCTCGGGAACGGGAGCTTCACCGCCTAGATGTTGTTAGGGCCCTGAAGATTTACCTGGAAGTCACCGGACCCTTTCGGAGCACAGACTCTCTCTCTCTTTGTGGTTCTGGAAGGTCCGCACAAGGGGTTGGCGGCGTCCAGGGTGTCTATTGCCCGCTTCATCAAGATGGCTATTGCCGAGGCTTATCGCCCAAAAGGGCAAGGAGACGCCTTTTGGTGTTAGCGCTCATTCTACCAGAGCGGTAGGTGCCTCTTGGGCTCAGAGGCATCGGGCTTCGGTTGAACAACTGTGTAAGGCGGCCACCTGGTCTTCCTTGCACACCTTCACCAAGTTCTACAGGGTGAACACCTATGCATCGGCGGATGCTGCTTTGGGCCGCCTGGTTTTGCAGGCGGCGGTTTCTTGATACCTCCGGTGGTTTCGCCTTGGGCTGTAGTCCCTTCCCTCTTTGACTGCTCTTGAACGTCCCAAGGTTTCCTGTGTCCCCCAAGGAATTGGGCGAGAAAACAAGATTTTTGTATAACTTACCAGTAAAATCTCTTTCTCGCTCTTCCTTGGGGGACATAGCACCCACACATTGTTCTGCTTTACCGTTACGGTTTAGTTGCCCCTGTCGGGTAGTTGACTTATTTGGTTTTACATGGTTGGTCATTGCCTTTCTTTCACTACTTGGACACGCAACTGGTAAGTCTCTCGCTCCAGGCTAAGGGTATAGCTGCTGGAGGGGGGGCTTAACAGTTTTCACTTAGTGTCACGCCTCCTAGGGAGTTGAGCTATACCCAAGGTTTCCTGTGTCCCCCAAGGAAGAGCGAGAAAGAGATTTTACTGGTAAGTTATACAAAAATCTTGTTTTTTTATTTTCCTAGTGGTATATATGCAGGTTTCAGAAATCAAAATGAAGTCTTGGACATTTAGGGTGTAACTTTGCGGTTTTCAGTGAGGCTGTGGTTCTTATAGGTGAAATATTTAAAGGGGTGGTGTCATTTGGGACATTGATGGCACATCGCGAGGGTATGCCATCAATCTCAAGTACGTGCAGGTCCCACCTCTGAGACCTGCTCCTATCTCCAGAACTGGGCACACAAAGCGAAGGAGAGCACACTACACATGCACAGCGTGCTCTCCATTCACTGCTATGGGAGTTCTGAAAAAGCGGAGCGATCGCGACATCCTCTCCATTTGCTGCTGTGGAAATAGCCAAACCAGCGCAATGCCTTCTAGGGCTAGCTAAGCTGTATGTAATACCTTTCACATTTTGATATGTTGCTACATTCTGGAGCCATTTTAGGGGACTGGTTAATCTTTACAAGTGATACAGATCGCTGAGCCTTTACAGGCAGCCTACTGACAGGGTGCTGAAAGAGTTTTTCTGGGATGCAGCAAGTCCCACAAACCCACCTTAATTACATATAACATGCCTGTAGGATAAAGTTTGTAATATACTTAACGTTCTGAAATTAATGTATTGGCCTCCCTGGTCACATGACACTCCTCTTCTGAAAATCTAGCTTCTACTGACGTCACAGCCTTTACAGATTTCCACCCTGAGCGATGGACGTCTCTTCCATGGCCCCATCCACAGGAGAAGTGACGTCCCATCCATGGCCCAGGCCAAAAGCCTGGTAAAGGATGTGACGTCGGCAGAAGAAGAATTTTCAGGAGAGGAGCGAAACTTGACCAGGAAGCCGATCCACTCAACTTGGAGATGGTAAGTATATAAACTTTCTTCTACAAGCATGCTATGTGTAATAAATGTGGGTCTATGGGACCTACTGGTTCCCGGAAAACCTCTTTGAGAAATAAATGTTAATTTCCCATACTATATATAGTGTATATGGTTTAGTTACCATTATACCATGGCACTCTACTGCCGTGTAGGTATTTAAAACTATACACACATTTTACTCATCTTATTTTGTCCGTCTCAGGGTCAAAGGGCAATGGAGAGCTTCAGTTACCGCTCCCTCCATTAGAATAATGTGAGAACAGAACTGATTCTTAATCTTATAACTCACAGGGTTAGGTCTGATTAATTTCTTAATATTTCTTTATGGCCAGTAGAGTTCCGTTTTTTCTGATACAAAGTTTTGCTTTGATACAGGTTTCACAGCCATAGAATGATAATGTTCTGGTTACCTGTAACCCCACTAGGGGGAGCTTAGAAGTTTACCGCATAATCTTCATACAATACATTGAACTCAATAAACAACACAGCATGTCTGAAGCGCCCTCTAGTGGTGGCTGCATCCGACCATTATTTGATTCAGAGATCCAGGTTAGAAAAAATGGAGTCCTAACCGCTACAAACATATTCGAATAAAATAGCTCAACACAGAATGTTGGACCTAAAAATTACACAGTATGAAGAAAGTGAAGATTCACCGTAAAGCGAATGAGAGGAAAAAAGTATGCATGGAGATAGTTCAAGAGACTTCCTGGGGATTAGTCCATTTTGTTGGACTGGAATGGAGATGGGTTCTTATAAGTAGGCAGTCCTGGCGATTCACACCTTCTAACAATTTGGGGCAGTTCCCCTCTCTGTACTAGATCTATGGAGAGTAGCGTTTTTACCTGCTCCCCTTCGCTCAATTCTGGCTCATTCAGTCCACCACCGCTATGTTTAGTGCACACCGGTTCCAACTTGTAAATTTCAAATAAAAAATTGGAATCACTGGCCATAGCAGGGACTTGTACCCCAAGTGGTATATAACTAGGAAACGTTGGGACCCGAACGTGGGAAACACAGTAGTGGACCAAAGGAGGCGGAAGTGAGCCCCTCCATAGGTCTAGTATGGGGGGGACTTGCCAAAAGGGTTTGAAAGCTGGACAGCCTCTTTAAGGTCTGCCCACCCAAATGAAGGCCATACAAATGAGATACGCATAAGCTAATAGATATCTCCATCTAATCTATAAAGATCTGTATAAAAATTGGAAAAATAACCCAAACTGATTACAAAAAGGTAAAGTGAAGTATCTGCAATGTAAGTAAACGTATTGTAGAGCTATATCATATTACAAAGGTATTCAGACAAGGGTCCATCTACTGTACATTATGCCACCCTACACCATAATCCCATGAGTAAGACCTGTGTGACTTTCCCCTGTGAAGGACTCTTCATGGCGTTGGCCACGTGGTCTCCAGACCAATCTCAGGCGATCACTGGATTCAAGGCAAAAGCAAGACTCATCACTGAAGAATATAGACCTCCGTTCCAGCCTCCATTGCTGTCTTGCTGTGCACCATGATAGCCTTTGAGAGCGGTGGCGTCAGGTCCATGGATCACCTGTACCCCAATGTCATGTAGACGCCTTCTGATGGTTGTGTAGACACTGTTTACCGCCCTAGGTTTGGGATGTGATGTTCAATTTCACTTGCAGTACAGAATGGATCCTTACACACCATTCTACTAAACAGACAATCCGTCCATGCAGAAGTTCTTCTCTGTGCACCTCTTGCTGTCATTCCAGTTTGTCGTCGTTCTCCCAACCTTCGGGACATGCAACATTGAACAGTGCCCACATCTTGGCCTATACAAATAGCAATCTTCTGAAGTGATAAACCAAGGCCTCTCAGTTCAAGGATTCTGTCCCTCTCAATTTGTGACAAGTGCGGATAACTGGCACGTCGATGAAAAGGAGGCATCCCAAAATCATCCTATGTGACTTAATTGAATATTTTAGTTTTATGTGGCTAAAAAACTTTGCCGTCAATCTGATTTTTATGCCACAGATTGGAGCTAGGTGCTTCAAAATGTGCTCATCTCCAGATCTTGGCAACACCTGCTGTTTTCTTGATTTGCAGAACCTTACAGCTTGTCTTTCTTGTTGTTGCAACTTCAGTGTTGAGGAGTGTATATATGCTGACTTTCCTATTAGTATATTTATTTTAAGTACCATATTCAGATGATGAGATTATATGTAATTACTGGACCCACTGATCTGAGACTAATATTAGTGCCCTTAAAAGAGGGGGAAAAAGAACTCATATATTGCAGTGTATTTTTCAGCGTTGCTTTTGTGGGGTTAGCATCTGTTTTCTCCTACATCTTCATTTATTTTCTGCTGACAGGCGGTAACAGCTGGAGGTTTGTGTGACTGCCGACCAATAAATGTAAAACAAATGGTATGCAAAAATTGAGCACTAGGTGGCGGTAAGAGACATACTTTATTGTAATGAGCAGGTCACTGGGTTCAGCAGTGGCTGGAGTTCGGCTTCAAAGGGAGTTTCCAGTTTTATGCGGATAAAAATGCTTATTCATTGTTTAATAAAAAAAAAATAAAAAAAGTGAGTTCCTAACATACAGTAACATTCCAATAATCTGTCATACCCCAGACCAGAATTTTAAAAGGACAGCTTCCTATATGGCATGAAAATGTCCGCTCTAGGACAGGGGCACCAACATATCATGATGTGGATGTTCCTGCAGCCTTATTACAGACTTGGACTAGAAGGGGTTGGCCACTTACTGGTTATTGTTCACCGATGTGTTTGTGAGATGATTATATGACACTTACTAATGTAGCCTTTGTTGAAATTCTGCACCATTTTCTATATTTCATAAGGTATGTCCTCCTTGTTTACAAAGTCTTTTGTGCTGACCACACAGAGGTCCTGTCCATAAAATGGCCGCTGATGGAGGATCATGTGAACGGACATCACCTCCATGTGATGTCTCCTCCATTGAAACAAACTGCACTAAACTCCCAACAGAACAAGGGCAGATAGCAGGTGCAGTGTGTTTGGATGGACATCACGTGGAGGTGATATGCCTGGTCACATGGCCCTCCATCAGCGGACTGTACATATGGACAGTATAGATAATGACACAAGTTTTACACTGCTTCTTATTCTTTATTTGCAGAGCCCTGCAATATATCACACTATCCAGGAAGTATTGCAATAACGTGACATATGGAATATTTCTGTCACAAGCTATCGGGATTTCTGGACCATCATTTGCCAGATTAATGGAATTTTACTGTACTTTGTGCTTCAATATCTCTGAATTTTCTCAGTTAAAGGGGTTGTCCGGGTTCAGAGCTGAACCCAGACATACCTCCATTTTCACCCCGGCAGCCCCCCTGACTTGAGCATCGGAGCCGTTCATGTTCCGATGCTCTCCTTTGCCCTGCGTTAAATCGCGCAGGGAAAGGGCTCTTTTGTTTACAATCACACACTGCCGGGCGGAAGCTTCCGCCCAGCAGTGGGGTGTGTTCGGTGACGTCACCGGCTCTGATGGGCGGGCTTTAGCGCTACCCTAGCCGTTTTACTGGCTACGGCAGCACTAAAGCCCGCCCATCAGTGCCGGTGACGTCACCGGGCTTCCTGGCAGCTCGATGGAGAGCCCGATACGTCACCGGATCTTCAAAAAAATGCCTTTGCCCTGCTCCGATGCTCAAGTCAGGGGGGGCTGCCTGGGTGAAAATGGAGGTATGTCCGGGTTCAGCTCTGAACCGGGACAACCCCTTTAAACACCTCAAACATTGGTGGCATATCGCTTAGTCTCCCTGGGACCTCTAGAATTGAGATCCTAGTGAACAAGATTGCATGGGCGGGAATGCCAAAAACAGCTGAGAGCAGTGCTCTTGAAAGTCCCATAGAAATCAACGGAGGCCAGCCACGCATGTGCTGTTGTTCGATTTGGGATTTCCATTCTAGAGATAGGTGGCATATCTTAGCCATATGCCACTAATGTTCCAGGTGAGACAAATTATTCATGTTGACATCCACAACTTGATACAATATATCCAGTCCAGTCTAGGCAATCCTCTGTGATCAAAATGGTTTGGACTGATACATTTTCTCTGCATTGTTAACAGGGGTGGACTGGCCACAGATCCTACAGGGAACCTTCCTGGTTGGCCGATGCCCAGGAAGCCACCTAGGCCCTCCTCACAGCCAAAGGCAAGATAAGTCATTGCAACGAGCCGACAAGGGGGTCCCTTTAATGTTATAGAGATTTTTGTCATGACGCCAGTTGCATTTCAGCAAAAGGGACTAAGTCCCCCTAAGTAGGTGGTAATGGTGGAACCCAGGTGTAGGAATGCCAGAGTGGTGTAAGGATAGCCTAGAATGTCCCTTTAGATGTGGCTGTGCACGTGTCACAGTGCTCCTACCTGAATATCCTGGAACCTCAGGCGTAGTCGTCTGAAGCAGGTCAAATAGGTTTAACAGTTGAGGGATTAGTAGAATAAATTGAGTCCAGACTTGTATTGAAGTTGAAACAGCTTTAAGCCGAATGCACGCGGCCGTGAGCGGTCCGTGGTAACACGACCTGGATTCCTGCTGAGAGCAGGAGCGCACGGCGTCATTGGTTGCTATGACGCAGTGCGCTTCGTGCCGCCGCTGCACTACAGTTATACACTCGTATGATCTATACAAGTGTATTACTGTAGTGCAGCGGCGGCATGAAGCGCATGGTGTCATAGCAACCAATGACGCCGTGCGCTCCTGCTCTCAGCAGGAATCCAGGCCGTGTTACCACGGACCGCTCATGGCCGCGGAACACGGCCATGTGCATTCGGCCTTACTTGAATAAACTTGCATCAGGGAACAATCTTCCAACTTTATCTTGGTTACCAGCAGGCTTTGGCATATATTCTGGCAGGCAAACACATTCAGCTCTGCTACACCTGTCACTTTCTCTAGCTCTGCTGTGATAACTGGATTAAATAGAAACTTTTCCTTTCTTCTGTAGGCTGCAACTTAGCTTTCTGTAGTCCGACTCTGTCTTTGTCTTGATCTGTATCTTTTTGTCTTTATCCAGGGAATCTTTCTTCCTGGCTTTGGAGGCATTCAGCTTTGGCCTCTGGGCCCAACAGAGCAGACAGGCTCTGCTGGCTGGAACACAGCCTTCCCCTTGCAGGGGGTACTCTATTCTCACTTCTGCAGACTCGTCCAGCAGGGACGAGGGCCTGCGTCTTCCCTTTGCAGGGGGTAAGCTGCTCTGACCTTCACCACAGAGGGGCAGCTTCCGGGAAGGTATTTTGTGCTGTGATTATTTTGGTCCTGGGACTCCTGCTGGAGTAGTATATTGTGCCGAACAGCAGTATTCGGCTTGGCTGAGGTAGTATTTTGTGCCGCATTATGGTACTGCTGGCCTCACCTACTTGTGTTGGCCCCTCCTATTTGCCTTCTATCATTTTGGACCTGCCTACAACATCGGCCACATTTAGTTAGTTTTTTTCCAGGGCCACTTTAAAGGGGTTCTGCACTTTCATTTAACTGATGATCTATCCTCTGGATAGATCATCAGCTTCTGATCGGTGGGGGTCCGACACCTGGGACCCCCGCCGATCAGCTGTTTGAGAAGGCAGCGGCGCTCCAGCAGCGTCGTGGCCTTCTCACTGTTTACCGCCGGGCCGCCCGCCCACTGACGTCACGACTTGTATCAACTAGAGTGGGCGCGGCTAAACTCCATTCAAGTGAACAGAGCTTAGCCGCGCCCACTCTAGTTGATACAAGTCGTGACGTCAGTGGGCGGGCGGCCCGGCGGTAAACAGTGAGAAGGCTGAGGCACTGCTGGAGCGCCGCTGCCTTCTCAAACAGCTGATCGGCGGGGGTCCCGGGTGTCGGACCCCCGCCGATCAGAAGCTGATGATCTATCCAGAGGATAGATCATCAGTTAAATGAAAGTGCAGAACCCCTTTAAGTTCTCAGTCCACCCCTGACTCATACATTGTAACAAACCAACAGAAGAGAAATCTGTGAAGCTCATTGATACATTGTAACAAACCAACAAAAGAGAAATCTGTGAAGCTCATTGATACATTGTAACAAACCAACAGAAGAGAAATCTGTGAAGCTGATGTGTTCAGCTCACAGAGGATTGTCTAGACTGGATTATATTTTTATAGCACAGACATATTCTGCAGTGCTGTACAGGGATAGTTTTTTTATTTTATTCTTTTATTGTATAGAAATGTATAGTCTATTGTGCTTTCCTATACAGTTGCTAGCACAAAAGAACATATAATATGGTCAGGGGCAGACTGGGAACTTAAAGTGGCCCCATGTTGTAGGGGGGCAAAAGTAGGCGGGGGTAGCAATATCATAGCACAATATACCATCCTAGCAGAACCATATACTGTACCGCACAGCAGCACAATACACTGCCCAAAAAGCTGTCCCTCTGTCCCAAAATCTGTGGTGGCCATCAATAGGTGCCATTTTCTGTCCTTTTTCTCCAGTTGTCTCTAAATAAGGCCTCATGGTGTGTTTTGCGGTCCGCAAATCGCGGATCCGCAAAACACGGAACGGTACGAACAGCCTTCAATATAAATGCCTATTCTTGTCTGCAAAGCGCAGACAAGAATAGGACATGTTATATTATTTTAGCGGGGCCACGGAACGGAGCAACAGATGCGGACAGCACACGGAGTGCTGTCTGCATCATTTGCGGCCCTGTTGAAGTGAATGGGTCCACATCCGAGCCGCCAAAACGGCGGCTCGGATGTAGACCAAAACAACCGCCGTGTGCATGAGGCCTAAGATATGGAGCAGGGGGCTTAGGAGGTAAGATGTGGGACATAGTTGAATTCAGGAGGGCATGTTGCTGGCCGGTACATGATTCTCACAGAGTTAATTACCGCTAAGAGCTCATTATGTACCCACCTAGCGGCAGAGATGGGGGCTTGGGTGGCCCCCTGGGGCATCTGCCCACCAGGAAATTTCCCTGTAAAGTATATGGCCAATCCGCCCCTGCATATGGTATAGAAAAAAGTCACAAAGAGCCTCTCTCAGACTGGAGGACCCCTACTGACCTGCATTATACAGAAAACCCAATGATGTGCATGCGTACAGTGTAATACCAGAGGTGGCGCTGTAGGGAACGTAACCACTTAGTGCCAGATCTCCCTACAGATGATCGCAGCACATGATTGGTTTATTGGCAACGGACCTTTCTACCAAGTAGGAATTATCAAAAGCTGTTCACGCTTTTCACAGGTTTCCATTAAACAGGGGTGAAGGTTTGATTGAGGGACTTATACGTTGGCACCACACACCTGAGCCATATGCCTCGTCAGCCCCTGGATCTGCACAATAAATTCTACGAGCCGCTCCATCACTTCATCCATGACACTTGTGTTCCCGACCCTCAATCACGCGGGACAGTAATTTGCCATTTCTGACTCTTTCACCCTCTAATCCCTCGTTACAAGTCTCCATATTGATTTTACAACTTGCTGGAAAATGCTGAGCTGCAAATCCACACAAAGAAAGTGCAATGTAATGTGGAGATACGGGGCTACACCCAAACATTTCTCTTAAAGTCACCCCTGATAAGGAGCCGCGCTGCCAGCGATAAGAGGAGAAGATCTCCTGACAGATACAGAGCAGAATGACCATAGCTGTCGGTTTTCGGCTCTGTTTACATTTCATATATTTTTTTTTTCAGATGTGTAGATCGTGGTTTTTTTTTCCATTTATTTTACATGTGCCACTGTATAGGCATACGTCACTCACAGAACCCCAAAAATGTATACCATTAATATATGCTTTTTATGGTATCTCTCAAAGACTATGCTTTCCTATAAGAAAAAGTATACCGAGATATAGCGCCTAACATATTCAATCCAATATGGCTACTGTACGTGTAAACCTCATCTGTACTGCTGCCGTCTCTGTATTACCCGCCCTGTGGTATATACTGGGGGGATTCGCCCTGGTAGACAAGGTAAGCGGACGCAGTACAGAGGCGAAAACAAGTTTGTAAAGCAAAACTTCAGTGTTTATTCACACATAAGGCAAAAGTTAAACGACTCTGCACAGTCTTGGTGTTAGTTCACACAATGCAAAGTCCACAGAACAAAAATATCACCTTGTTGGCCGTTTTATCCCCAGCGGTCCACAGCAGGCTTTAGGGGGCCTGTTTCCCAGCGTGCCGCTCTCAGCCCTTTAGCACGGCACCATGCCTCAGATCCCAAAACAGAGACTCTTTGCTGCTGAGCCCAGCTGTCTTTTAAGGACAGCTAGGTGTTGTCAAAACCCGGATCGGCACTTAAAATCCAGTCCGGTGTTTGATCCCACCTGGCTGCAAATTAGCCCAGCAGCACACACTGGGAGGAAAATACCTGTCCTCCCAGATCATCACCATACCCTTCACTGTGTCACATACCCCCCCTTGTTCAACCCTGGGGGAGTGAACACTCGCCAGACAATGTACTCGGGACATGGCATCTGCGTTGCCCTGTAACTGGCCTGCCCTGTGTTCCACTGTAAATTTAAAGTTCTGTAGGGAAAGAAACCATCGGGTGACCCGGGCATTTCTGTCTTTGGCTTGGCTTATCCACTTGAGAGGGAAGTGGTCGGTCACCAAGCGGAATTTTCTCCCCAACAAATAATAGCGGAGAGACTCAAGTGCCCACTTGATAGCCAGGCACTCTTCTCCACTATACTGTACCTGGTCTCGCTGGGGTGAAGCTTACGGCTGAGGAAGACAACGGGATGCTCCTCCTCGTTGACTTCCTGGGACAGTACAGCACCGAGGCCTACTTCGGAGGCATCCGTCTGTACTATAAATTCCCGCTTGAAGTCGGGTCACCAAAACCGGGGACCCACACAGGGCTGACTTCAAAGCGGAGAACGCCTCTTCCGCCTGATCATCCCAGTGAACCATCACGGACTTATGTCCCTTCAAGAGTCCTGTCAATGACGCGTCTATCGTAGCAAATTGGGGGACGAGCCTCATATAATAGCCCACCATCCCCACAAATGACTTTACTTGCCTAGTAGTGACAGGTCGGGGCCAATTCCGTATCGCCTCTATTTTGTTTACTTGGGGTTTGATGACGCCCAATGACATACCCTAGGTATTTAGTCTCCTCTAACCCTATTGCACATTTCTTTGGGTTAGCTGTTAGTCCAGCCTTCCGAAGGGAGTCCACTACAGCCGATACTTTGGTTAAGTGACTTTCCCAGTCGGTACTGTGTATGACAATATCATCCAGATAAGCCGAGGCGTACCGCCAATGTGGACGAATCACAATGTCCATTAGACGTTGAAAAGTGGCGGGGGCGCCATGCAGACCAAAGTGTAGCACCTTATACTGATACAGCCCCTCAGGCGTGATGAAGGCAGTTTTCTCTTTGGCAGCCTCCGTTAAGGGCACCTGCCAGTACCCTTTAGTGAGGTCCAAAACAGAAAAATACTGGGCTTGTCCTAATTTCTCGATTAGCTCATCCACCCGGGGCATGGGATATGCATTGAATTTAGATATTTCGTTCAGCTTACGAAAATCGTTACAAAAATGTAACGTTCCGTCCGGCTCGGGTATTAAGACTATAGGACTGGCCTATTCACTTTTTGACTCCTCGATGACGTCTAGCCCCAGCATTCACTGCACTTCCTCTGAGATGGCTTGTCACTGAGCCTCGGGTACCCGGTATGGCTTTAACTGGAATTTTGCCTGAGGTTCAGTGACAATGTCATGCCGGATTGCGGAAGTGTGTCCAGGGAGGTTTGAGAACAAATCTGTGTTCCGACTAATGAACTCCCTGTCCTCCTGAGCCTGTTAAGAGGAGAGGCTGTCAGCAATTTTCACTGTGGCAACCGCTTCCCTTGCATCAGACAGAGGGGCCTGAACCTCTTCCGCTAGAAAACCCGGCCGCGGACTGTCTTTAGTACAGGTCTCCCTATCTTTCCAAGGTTTTAGTATATTAACATGGTAAACCTGCTCCGGCTTTCGCCTTCCTGGCTGGTGTACCTTGTAATTTAGCTCTCCAACTTTCTCGAGAACCTCGTAGGGCCCCTGCCACCTGGCCAGGAACTTATTGTCCAGGGTCAGTACCAAAACCAAAACTCTGGTAAAATTCCGAACCCGAGCCTGGCGATTATAGACTCTACTCTGGGCTCGCTTAGCTGCCTCCATATGTTCCTTAACCAGCGGCAACACTGTCTCCATCCACTCTTGCATCTGAGTGACATACTCAATCACACTTTTATGCAGTGTGGGTTGTTGTTCCCATGCCTCTTTGGCTACGTCCAACAAACCACAAAAATGTCTGCCATACAGCAGTTCGAAGGGCGAGAACCCAGTAGAGGAGTAGGGCACCTCTCGCATTGCGAACATGAGATAGGGCAGTAGAAGATACCAGTCCCTCCCATCTTTAGACACCACCCGCTTTAACATGTTTTTCAAGGTTTGATTAAACCTCTCTACCAGGCCGTCCGTTTGCAGGTGATAGACGGACGTCCATAACTGTTTTATCTGTAGCAGTTTACTGAGTTCCCTCATGACTTTTGACATAGAAGGGGTCCCCTGGTCGGTTAGAATCTCTTTAGGTAGGCCCACTCGGGAAAACATCTCAATTAACTCTTTGGCTATGATTTTGGGGGTACCGAGTGGCATAGGCCAGGAAAATCGTTGTGTTGGTGCCCTCTAGTGGAGTTCGGTACTGGGCCTATGAGATCCATAGCGATCCGCTCGAATGGAACCTCAATAATCGGGAGAGGGACCAGGGGACTATGGAAATGTGGCTGGGGGCTGGTTATTTGGCAGGTTGGGCAAGACTTGCAATACTCTTCTACCTCTCTGAACACACTGGGCCAGTCTGCAGTGGTGTCTGAATCAGTGTGTATATATATACTCATAAGCACTTCCTACTTTGCTCTTGCTATATATATATGCTGTGAACTGTGAACAGTAATGCTTTCTAGTGCAATGTTTAGTTTTTTCTAGTGTAATGCTTTAGTTTAAATGTCAGTTCTTGCTCCCCTGTCCATGGCATCTAGGATTGCTCCAAACAACATTTCATTGTATTGTACATTGTATTACATTGTATTATACAGGCATCTTATCTTATCTTAAAACACTGTAGAATCCCGTCCTGCGTTTTCTGTTGGCCCAGGTGTCCCCCAAGAACATGTTGGTGGGCTAACTCCAACATGAGCTTGCGATACGCCTTGGGCACCACCAACTGTTCAATATGTTCACCCCGTAGTTGATTTATCCGGTACAGCATTTCCTGTTGAACCACAAAACAGGGGAACATAGACTCAGCCCCCGGTTGTTTTGGTTCACCATCTATCATTAATAAACTTTTCCAAGCTCCGGATAAGGTTGGGTCCCGGTGTTGTGCAGTACCAAAATTATCCCCGGAGACATTGCGGTCTGCCAGCTCAGGCCCCGGCGACAAGTCCTCCACGTCTTCCACCATTACACTCAGTGGGGCTGTCTCCCCCTCTTCCACTGAAGTGGCGGTCACCCCTACCACTGGCCCTTTGGCCTCGGGTTCCCAGGGTTCTGGCCTCCCTCGGGAACAAGGCCACTCTGCTGGAGTTACCCCTGACTCATGGGCACCAGTCACCCTCGTAGCAGGCCACAGTGCCGGGAAACCTGGGGAGTCTCTCCCGATTATAAGTTCATAGTGTAAGTTTGTGGCAACTGCCACTTCGTGAGTCCACCTGCCGGCCCCCGTAATTAGAGACACCAGAGCGGTGGGATAGTCTTTCATAGCCGCGTTGAACCCCCACTGATGCACCCGCTGGGCCCGGACCAACACATTCACGCCCAGTCTTGCCAGAATCTCACCCTTGACTTTCTGGTAGTCGGCCGCATGATCGTCTGGCAAGTCGAAATACACCCGCTGGGAATAGAATGTCAGGAATGGAGCGACGACCTCAGCCCACTGCTCTCGAGGTAGATTCTCCCTTGTGGCCACCTTCTTGTACATCGCCAAGTAGGTTTTGACATCATCTGATGGTGTCATCTTGGGGATCGCCGCAATGACTGCTTTCCAGACATCATGGACACTCTGGGATGCTCCTGCCGTCTGTAAAACCATTTACGTGTTGTAACAGCTGCTGGTTTGTTTCTTGCTGGTTTTGGTCAGCCTCCACAAGAGCTTTCATTACAGCCTCCATTTTGTCACGTGACACAGGTTTAAATTTAACTGGTTTAATCCAGGACATCCAGCCGTACCCGAAAAAATATATATATTTCGGCCATGTTACGCCAGCCTCACTGCATGTGCCCGCTCCAAGCCACCAATTGGGATTCCCTCTGGTAGGTAGGGTAAGCGGACGCAGTACAGAGGCGAAAACAAGTTTGTAAAGCAAAACTTCAGTGTTTATTCACACATAAGGCAAAAGTTAAACGACTCTGTACAGTCTTGGTGTTAGTTCACACAATGCAAAGTCCACAGAACAAAAATATAACTTTGTTGGCCGTTTTATCCCCAGTGGTCCACAGCAGGCTTTAGGGGGCCTGTTTCCCAGCGTGCCGCTCTCAGCCCTTTAGCACGGCACCATGCCTCAGATCCTAAAACAGAGACTCTTTGCTGCTGAGGCCCAGCTGTCTTTTGAGGACAGCTAGGTGTTGTCAAAACCCCGACCGGCACTTAAAATCCAGTCTGGTGTTTGCCCCCACCTGGCTGCAAATTAGCCCAGCAGCACACACTGGGAGGAAAATACCTGTCCTCCCAGATCATCACCATACCCTTCACTGTGTCACAATACCCATAGCAGAAGTTACACCTCCCCCTCCTATCTGTCACCCTCTAGTTTACACATCCCCCTCTTTTTTTCTCTTGTCCTTTAACAGTTGTTGCACATCGCCCATCCACCATCTTTTTTCTTATCAGGGAGGCGGCAGGCTCCTTACAGTCTATTGATCTCCTTACATCTGCCTCCTAATGCATTTATCATTGTGCAATGTCCCCCAGAGCCGTTCATTGTCATCCTAGTCCTGATAGGAGTGTTGCTCATTTCCCCGGTAGACACTTCCCTATACTTGGTACTGACGGCGGTCAAAACTAGAATAAATCAGCATAGGTACTGAGGTGTGCTGTTAGGGGGCTACCTGTAACCATGGGATTCACACAATTAAAGGGGTTATCTCAGGGTCTGTAAGACCGGCTTCCACTTTGGTAGACCACCGGGGCCAAATATTAGATGGACAGCCATATATCTGCAGATGGTGTCGGAGAAATGTAAGCCTAGATCTGCTTTTATTTTAGGGGTTCCTGCAGCTTTATTTTCAAGATGGGGATGTCATCGTAAGGCAAGACAATTTAATAGGGTGGGAATTGTGTTATAGAGGGTCTATAAAGGAGACGTCTGGTTTTGCATAGTTAACGGGGTCAGTGGTAACTATTAGATCAGTGGGGGCTCCACTGATGTGACGGGAGACCACAGTTAATAGTTTGGCATTAGGGATGTGCCTGTAGGGAACGATGGGGAACAAATGCCTTTTTTTCTTTATTAATTAAAAAAATATTACAATTTATGCATCTAGAGTCTATTCAAGTGGTTGACTTTTTGATATGGTGGGGGAGGGGGGAGAAGAACATATTGATTTTGTCACTCAGAATAGGACTGAGCTGCCTGTAATATATTATTTGATTTGATTTAACTTTATTGTCATTACACATGTATAATACAGGGTAACGAAATACAGTTTGCATCTAATCAGAAGTGCAAAGAGCAGCAAGTGCAATAAAACAAAAACAAGTTATATACAGATAAGGATAGTGTAGAAAGTAGAAATAGTTATGTACACATTATGTACAAATAAGTATATAGGTGCTTACATTGCTATATAGAAAGCAAATATACAGATGTACTGATGTATACATACACTCACCTAAAGAATTATTAGGAACACCTATTCTATTTCTCATTAATGCGATTATCTAGTCAACCAATCACATGGCAGTTGCTTCAATGCATGTAGGGTTGTGGTCCTGGTCAAGACACTCTCCTGAACTCCAAACTGAATGTCAGAATGGGAAAGAAAGGTGGGCTACAACAGCAGAAGACCCCACCGGGTACCACTCATCTCCACTACAAATAGGAAAAAGAGGCTACAATTTGCACGAGCTCACCAAAATTGGACTGTTAAAGACTGGAAAAATGTTGCCTGGTCTGATGAGTCTCGATTTCTGTTGAGACACTCAAATGGTAGAGTCCGAATTTGGCGTAAACAGAATGAGAACATGTATCCATCATGCCTTGTTACCACTGTGCAGACTGGTGGTGGTGGTGTAATGGTGTGGGTGTCACGGCCACGGTTATGGCCGTGACTCCTTGGGAGCCGCATACAGTTGCCCGCGGTTTGGGTAGTTGTTTCAACCGCAGCTTGAGGCATGATGTTGTTTGCCTCAAGTGCGGTTGCCGCGGACAACAGCGATGTGTGCGGTTCCCTTGGAGTTGTGTGCGCGTGTGTAGGCACTTTTGTATGTCTGGTGTGCACTGTGTTTTATGTTTGGTGTGCACGGACATCTTCCTTTCACTGTGGCTGCCCGTGGCAATGTTTGGTATGTTGTACATGTGGTGGCAGTGTCCTGGCCTTCGGGCTGTCTCCAAGGATGGCTGCCACCCATGTCGTTACCTGCGGTAACAGCCACAGTGTGATCTTTGTTTGGTCACTTCCCCTTTATGTGTGTTTCCCTTCTGTGGTGCTGGAAGGGTTAACTCCCTTCCCAGTGTGTGTGTGATGTCACTGGGTGTGTCCGACTGTGGGGTGTGGCTTCTTGGCCTATATAGCCTTGGTGTTTGGCATGGCTCAGTAGGTTGCTTCAGTCATGCTTGGCTGGAGCAGCCTCCTGTCTATTCTACCTGCCAGTGAGAGCCACCCCTGTGGTCATAAAGAGAATGTCACTTTATGTTTATGTCTTGCTGTGTATGTTATGTTCTGTTGGGACCTTCCTATGTGTTTTGGTGCAGCTTACGGTTCTGGATTCCTGTTTGCACAGGGATCCAGTCAGCAAGGCTGTGGCAGGTGGGTGGAACTACTAGTTCGCCTGCCATATCCGTAAGGCTGTATGAGTTCCCCTTTTCCCAACAGCTTGGCCATTGAGACTCCTGCTCCTCCGTGCCTAGGAGGAGTAGGTCGTCTTACCCAGCTCCTAGCTCAGGGATCTGCGGAGGGTAAGACAGGGCTCCGAGGTTCCTGCGCATGGGTCCTCCTACCTTTAAGGTCGGCCCATGCAGGTAGGAGTTAGGGTCAGGTTAGGGATGCTTGAGGAGGTGACCTGCTCCCTATCCTGTTCTCATGGCCGAGCAGCTATGACATCATCTGGCATCACACGGCTGAGGGTTTCCCCCATCCTCAGCCGTGACAGTGGGGGATGTTTTCTGGGCACACTTTAGGCCCCTTAGTGCCAATTGGCCATTGTTTAAATGCCACGGGCTACCTGAGCATTGTTTCTGACCATGCCCATCCCTTCATGACCACCATGTACCCATCCTCTGATGGCTACTTCCAGCAGGATAATGCACCATGTCACAAAGCTCGAATCATTTCAAATTGGTTTCTTGAACATGACAATGAGTTCACTGTACTAAAATGGCCCCCACAGTCACCAGATCTCAACCCAATAGAGCATCTTTGGGATGTGGTGGAACGGGAGCTTCGTGCCCTGGATGTGCATCCCTCAAATCTCCATCAACTGCAAGATGCTATCCTATCAATATGGGCCAACATTTCCAAAGAATGCTATCAGCACCTTGTTGAATCAATGCCACGTAGAATTAAGGCAGTTCTGAAGGCAAAAGGTGGTCCAACACCGTATTAGTATGGTGTTCCTAATAATTCTTTAGGTGAGTGTATATACAGATATACAGATTAGTGTTGATCGCGAATATTCTAATCGCGAATATTGGCACTTCGAGAATCTAGAATATAGTGCTATATCTTTGTAGTTGCGAATATTCTAGATTTTTTTCATCAGTACACATGATCCCTTGCTTGTGGGCCAATGAGAAGGAGGCAATATCTTTGACTTTAGGAGTAGTGTTGATCGCAAATTTTCGCATCACAAAATTTTATCGTGAATTTTCCGATTGACGATTTTCACAATCAAGAAAATAATGACTAGAGATCTTGAATTCGCAAATATATGACAAATATTCACCCAAATATTCGTGACATATCGCAAATTCGAATATTGCCCCTGCCGCTCATCACTGATGCAGATGTGGCTGATCTATACATATATACAGATGAACTGTTCTATATTGCTATACAGAATTATACAGATATACAATGAACAAATATACAGATGTGCTACATATATACAAATTTACAGATGTATAGTTTAGTGGGGTACTGAGTTCAGTAGGGTGACAGCTGTGGGAAAGAAGCTGTTCCTAAACCTGCTGGCTTTGGTCTGAAGGGTCCTGTAGCACCTTCTTGAAGGAAGTAACTGGAAGAGTTTATTGGCAGGATGAGAGGAGTCCCTAAGAATGATGCGTGCCCGACGTAGACATCTCTTCTTGTGAACATCCTCAATAGTAGGAAGTGGAGTCCCTGTGATGCGTTATGCCGTTTTCACCACCCGTTGCAGTGCCTTGCGGTCAGCAACAGAGCAATTCCCATACCAGACTGTAACAAAGTTGGTCAGGATGCTCTCTATCGCACAGCGATAGAAGTTACCCAGTATGTCAGCAGACAGGTGTTTTTTCTTCAGTGTCCTAAAAAAAAGATGCGCTGATGTGCCTTGTTGACCAGGCTGGAGATGTTGGTTGACCATGACAGATTCTCAGAGATGTAGGTCCCCAGGAACTTAAAGCTGGAAACCCGTTCAACAGTCGTGCCATTTATGTGAATGGGGTCATGGGTGTCTCTCTTCTCCTTCCTGAAGTCCACAATGAGCTCTTTTGTTTTGCTGGTATTCAGGATCAGGTTATTGTCAGCGCACCACACAGTTAGGTGCTTTCTTTTTCCTATAGTCAGACTCATCGTTGTCAGTGATGAGACCAATCACCGTGGTCATAGGTGAAAAGGGAGTAGAGGAATGGGCTCAGCACACAGCCCTGTGGAGTGCCAGTGTTAAGTGTGATGGTGGAGGAACAGTTATTTCCTGACCTAACATGCTGGGGTCTGTTGGTCAAAAAGTCCATGATCCAATTACAAATAGGGTTGCTGATTCCAAGATCTACAATTTTTGTGATCAACTTGGAGGGAATAACTGTACTGAATGCTGAGCTGAAATCAACAAACAGCATTCTTGCATAAGTATTCTTGTTGTACACAGTAATGCGCTGTAGATACAGCATCCTCTGTACTCCTATTACTTCAATAGGCAATTTGGTGAGGATCCAGTGTGGGGGGCAAGCATATCTTTAGATGTGCCAGGACCAGTCGCTCAAAGCACCTTATTACTATAGGCATGAGTGCTACAGGGGGATAGTCATTCAGCCACGTTGGTGATGAGTGTTTCGGCACTGGCACAATAGAGGTGATCTTGAAGCACGCTGGTACTACTGCCTGGGCAAGGGACAGGTTGAAGATGTCAGTAAAGACCCCTGCAGGCTGCTTAGCACATGCTCAAAGCACACATCCAGGAATGCCGTCAGGGCCAGCATCCTTGCGAGCGTTGATACTGCTCAGTGCATTATTGACATCTGTAATAGTGAGAGTGAAGGTATGGCAATGGCAGTCATCAGTGGGTAGGGTTTTGGCAAACTTTTCCTTATTGTCCTTATCAAAACGAGCGTAGAAGTCATTCAGCTCATTTATGGAAGACACAGTCATGGCTGTCTGTGTGGAATAGCTGAGCTTATAGTCAGAGATGGCCTGAAGGTCCCGCCACATGCGTCATGGGTCAGAGTTGACAAAGTGTTCCTCCACCTTCAGCTTGTAGCTGTGCTTGGCCTTCTTGATGCCCCTCTTCAGATCTGTTCTGGACGTACTGAAGGCCTGAGCTTCACTTGATCTGAAGGCAATGCTACGTGCCTTTAGTAGAAGCCGCACTTCCTTGTTCATCCATGGTTTCTGATTTGGGTACATTGTGATCTACTTTTCTGTGGTAACATTGTCAATTGTGGTGTTGATGTACTCCAGTACTGAGTATGTGTACGAGTCGATGTTAGTGTGAGAACCACAGGTGGCCTGAGAGGCAAACATGCTCCAGTCCGTGTCTTTAAACCTGTCCTGGAGTACAGAATCTACCCCGCTGGCCACACCTTGATTGTCTTCATTGATGGTTTCACACAGTTGATAAGCGGCAAATACTTGGGGGGAGAAACAAAGAAAGGTAATCAGACTGTCCCAAGTGGGGGAGGGGCGTTGTCTTGTAGGCTACAACAATGTTTGTATAGACATGGTCCAAGGTTTTATCCCCTCTGGTATGGCAGGAGACATGTTGATGAAATTTAGGTAACACTGACTTTAGGTTGGAGTGGTTACAGTCACCCGCTACAATAAATGCAGCCTCACAGTGTGCAGATTGTTGTTTGCTGATGACCGCATGAAGTTCATTCATAGCAAGCTTGGCATCAGCATCCGGTGGGATATATGCAGCTGTTATTATAGTGGAGGTGAACTCCCTCAGCAGATAGAACGGTCTACACTTAACCATGAGATACTCTAGGTCAGCTAAGCAGTGTTTTCCAACAATGAAAAAGTTAGTTCACCAAGCCTTGTTAACATAAATGCACAGTCCTCCGTCTCTTGTCCTACCGGAGTCATCTGCTATTCTGTCCGCCCGGAGAGTATGGCGTCCGACCAGCTCGACAGCACTGTCAGATATTCCACTGTGTAGTCATGTTTCCGTGAGTATCATGATATTACAATCCATAAGTATCCTGTTGTCAGTGATCCATAGTCGTAATTCATCCATTTTGTTCACCAGGGACCGCATATTAGCAAGGAAAATACTGGGTAAAGAAAGCCGATACGATGTTAGCCTTAGCTTAGCTGTTAGCCCGCCGCGCTTCCACCGCCTTTGTTTGCGGTGCCTGCTCCGTCTTCGAGCACTTCCGGTTGGCCGAATAACCTGCGAAGCGTCGGGTGTTCTTCTTATTTCAGGGATGAGTCGAAGGTTGCTGATAAAACGTCGGAGTTGTGTAATCCTATATCCAAAAGCTCTTGTCGGGTGCAAGATGTAAAAGCGAAGCTGCTCTGAATGAACAGACCCAAAATGAGCAGGAATAACACTGCTAACTTGCAAAATCTGAGGAGATGCTGGGCCTCGCGTAGTGCACGCGCCGCCATCTTGGTTTAAAATTACAAATTTGATTTTTATCCCAAAATAGATGCAATTCAATAAAAAAAAAATAAGGATGTGACGGTGACCATAGCCTTTAAAGTGAATTCTACCTTTTTAGTGTCATGTAGTTTATAGGTCCAACATTAAATATTCACTCAGTGCTCTGTCTTTTTGATACAGAGCTCCAATTCCTTTCATTGGCATAAAGTCAAATGATAAAATGCTGTCTGCCTGCAGAGACCACTCGGGGGAGCGCAAGAGTTTACTGCATACATTTAATCAGCAGAAGGAGTCATTTGTGTAATTTGTTGTGACTAAGGCCAACCCAATATTTAGTTCTTCAGGTTCCTTTTATATCCCATGACCTTCCATTTAATAGTTTTATTATAATGCTCCAAACTTGTCCAAATTAAAATTTAACTGGCCTCTGAAGACCTAGAATGTGCAGCAATGGACGCTTATATATTACAATGCAGATCTCTAGGATGGACTAACATCAATACAAAAAAAGAAGGTATTAGATGCTGTGGTACAGGTCGATGGGAACCAGAAAATCAGCCAAAGATAAGAAGTCAATGTCACTCAAGGTATTGCACAGCCACTGATTACTACAGAAGTTGGACCACTGACCTCCAATGCTTGGTCAAGAACCATAACCACCAGGCACTAGATGAAGAATGCTCTAATGATCCTCAGGATCTAGTCATGGTATTTACTGTATGAAAACGCTGTAAATGCGGCCTTATTGGTTACTGCCAGAATCCATTATATCAAACTAAAATTTTAAAGGGCCAATCCCATTTCAACCATTCATAGCTGCGATATCTGTAGTATGCAGTGGCCAGAAGTAGCCAAGTGACCTGTGCTACACTATTTCCATAGCCCCCATTTACTTCTATGGGACTTACAGAAACATCGTAGCACAGTCCACTCCGTTCAATTTCTCTACAGCACCATCACAGGAGAAATCAGGTATTGCACATTTGATGTAATATATGGCCATGCTGGGTCCTCCAGAACTTAGAGATCTTTTCTTGTAGCTGGCTTTCAATCTGATTAAGGGCTCATGCATACGAAAGTATTTGTGGATCGGATGCGGACCCATTCACTTCAAAGGGGCCGCAAAAGATGTGAACAGCACACCGCGTGCTTTCCACATCCTTATATCCATTCTGTTGCATCTGCAAAAATATAGAACATGCCCTATTCTTGTCCACATTACGGTCAAGGATAGGAATGTTCTATCATGGACCGGACTTTCGTTCAGCATAATGCGGAACGCACACGGCCGGTATCCATGTTTTGTGGATCGCAAAACAGGCAACGGTCGCATGCACGAGCCCTAATAGATTAGGATCCAGAACAGTTAAATTGATGGGTAGATAAATATGTTTATTAGCAACTTGACAGAAGAGCACGACTCAACGATTTCTAGTTACTAGTGGGGGTTTTTGTGTTTTAAGAAGAAAGTGAATGTGAGATTTTTTTTATCCATCAGCATGAGCAGTATAGCTATAGGATGAGCCGATCTTGTAGTTACATTTTGGTCCTGGTCCACGTCCCTGTAATTGCCCATATGGCACAGGTAGGTTAGGGTTAGGTCCCGTGCCACTTTGAGATACCTTGGCGGGGTGCGTGGGCTCTGGTACGGTATGTTCTTGATATAAGAATATATTGGCGAAAGTCACATTTTAATATCAGTGTGAGGGTTTAGCCATATATTGTCAATTGCATTTACCAGTGTAGTGCACCATTTTTTGTAAATTTCTGTCTTATATAGCCAATCACATCCACACATTTGGCTATCCTGTGTAGGATGTCTTTGTGGTACATGTGGTCCGCTGCGAGCATCCTCCATTGTATGCATTTTTGCTGGGGATTGCAACGGATCACATGTGCAGAATTTGCTCCCCCAGTTAAAAATGCGCAACAGCATATTGGGTTTTGAGCATTTTCTGCCTTCTAAGACCACTTTATTCTGTTTGGTCCATGAAGTGGCCTAAAAAGGTATAATGATACTAAAATGGCAGATGATGGTTAAAGAGGCCCAAAACCTTGAAGCTAAACCTCAGTTTACAGTACAGACTATGACCCAGGTGGTTGGATAGAGAATGTTAATATTCCTGTTTTACAGGCAACGCCTGAGACCTGGAGGTAAAGCAGGGCCCAAACTTGTTTGGATGTCAATAACGTGGTGCTCGTAGTCACCAGTTATGCGTATAGTAACGGGCCTCACTCATTTCCATTCTTATCTATAAGGTTGCATCTTCTATTTAATTGATTACAGGTCTGTGCTTTGTGTACTTACTTTATCAGTTTTTAGTCCCCTGAAAAGAGCCAGGTCAGACTACACCGGTCATTGTTTGGTTGCTAGACTAAAGTTGGCCATATACATTAGATAGAAGTGGGTTGATGGTTAAACAGCAGTTGAACAATCAACTGGTGAACGTTCGTTTCACAGCCATACGCATTTCAAGGTGGATTTTATACTGCCCAAATATCATGCAGATTATCTGGAATGAACATTCCTGCGAACACTTGTTCCCGACAATCTGCCTGTGTAAATGTGCCTTCAATCAACCGATGAACGAGCAAAACACTTGGTCCTGCAGGCACCACCGATCATCGTTTCTGGGCAGCAGATAGTGCCATCTAAACAGGGATCTGCTGCCCAGAAACAATGATTCTCTACAAGGACAAATGATCACAATAGTGATCCCTCGTCCTCATACTTTGGAGGTGATCTCTGCATGTAAATGCACGGCCTCCTTCACTGAATGAGCAGCGGACTGTCGGTAAGGAACACTTCCTTCCCGACAGTCGGCTGCTACATCGGTGCAATATAAACCCACCTTTAGTCTATCAAACTGTGGATACACATTCAACGAAACCAGGCGAAGGACGAAAGATCTCTGTGGGAATGTTCTTTCGAAGAAAGATCTTTTGATCACAAATAATCTTTCTTTCAACAAAAGCTCTTTCTTCCAACTATCAGATGAAAATATTAAACACAGCAGACTTCTTTTCAAATGATTAGTCTGTCATTGGTTGGCCAAAATGATCATTCGTTGTTAAATATCAACCGTTGAATGTTCGTTTGGGTTAAAATCATCCATCTTAATCAACTTTAGACTAATGTGTATGGACACCTTGACTGCACTTTCCTTAGTTAGTAAAGCAAATAACTCCCATCAGCAGATGGATGGAAACCATTCACCTTGAAGATAAACATGTGGCACCACGACATCAGCCACAATTCACAGGTCACAGCCCAGGACCATAAGGAAGTTTACCGTTCAGGCATCTTCTAGACTAGACGGGTCTTGGGAAGGAAGATTTGAAAGCTCGATTAATTCCATGGCGCTGTCTATGAAGAGGGGGTTAGACATACAGTGGATATAAAAAGTCTACACACCCCTGTTAAAATGTCAGGTTTCTGTGATGTAAAAAAAAATTAGACAAAGATAAATCATTTCAGAACTTTTCCCACCTTTAAAGTGACCTATAAACTGTTCAATTCAATTAAAAAACAAACCAAAATCTTTTAGGTAGAGGGAAGAAAAAATCTAAAAATATAAAATTATAAAAATAAAACTAATACTTTGTTGAAGCACCTTTTGATTTTATTACAGCACTCAGTCTTTTGGGTATGAGTCTATCAGCATGGCACATTTTGACTTGGCAAGATTTGCCCACTCTTCTTTGCAAAAACACTCCAAATCTGTCAGATTGCGAGGGCATCTCCTGGGCACAGCCCTCTTCAGATCACCCCACAGATTTTCAATCGGATTCAGGTCTGGGCTCTGGCTGGGCCATTCCAAAACTTTAATCTTCTTCTGGTGAAGCCATTCCTTTGTTGATTTGGATGTATGCTTTTGGTCATTGTCATGCTGAAAGATGAAGTTCCTCTTCATGTTCAGCTTTCTAACAGAAGCCTGAAGGTTTTGTGCCAATATTGACTGGTATTTGGAACTGTTTATAATTCCCTCTAGCTTAACTAAGGCCCCAGTTCCAGCTGAAGAAAAACAGCCCCTTGGCATGATGCTGCCACCACCATGCTTCACTGTGGGGATGGTGTTCTTTTGGTGATGTGCAGTGTTGTTTTTGCACCAAACATATCTTTTGGAATTCTGGCCAAAAAGTTCTACCTTGGTTTCATCAGACCATAACACCTTTTCCCACATGCTTTTGGGAGACTTCAGATGTGTTTTTGCAACATGTAGCCTGACTTGGATGTTTTTCTTCGTAAGAAAAGGCTTTCGTCCTTCCACTCTACCCCATAGCCCAGACATATGAAGAATACAGGAGATTATTGTCACATGTACCACACAGCCAGTACTTGCCAGATATTCCTGCAGCTCCTTTAATGTTGCTGTAGACCTCTTGGTCGCCTCCCAGACCAGTTTTCTTCTCATCTTTTCATCAATTTTGGAGGGACGTCCAGTTCTTGGTAATCTCACTGTTGTGCCATATTTCCTCCACTTGATGATGACTGTCTTCACTGTGTTCCATGGTATATCTAATGCCTTGGAAATTCTTTTGTACCCTTCTCCTGACTGATACCTTTTAACAATGAGATCCCTCTGATGCTTTGGAAGCTCTCTGTGGACCGTGGCTTTTGCTGTGGGATGCGACTAAGAAACTTTCAGGAAAGACCAACTAGAGCAGCTGAGCTTTATTTGGGGTTAATCAGAGGCACTTTAAATGATGGCAGGTGTATGCTGACTCCTATTTAACAGGATTTTAAATGTGATTGCTTAAAGGGGTTGTCCAGGTTCAGAGCTGAACCTGGACATCCCTCCATTTTCACCCCGGCAGCCCCCCTGACATGAGCATCGGAGCAGTTCATGCTCCGATGCTCTCCTTTGCCCTGCGCTAAATCGCGCAGGGCGAAGGCATTTTTCTGAGTTCCGGTGACATACCGGGCTCTCTATGGGGCTGACAGGCAGCCCGGTGACGTCACCGGCACTGATGGGCGGGATTTGGCTCTGCCCTAGCCAGTAAAACGGCTAGGGCAGAGCTAAAGCCCGCCCCTCAGAGCCGGTGACGTCACCGAACACACTGCTGGGCGGAAGTTACCGCCCGGCAGTGAGTTATTGAAAACACAAGAGCCTGTGCCCTGCGCGATCTAGCGCAGGGCACTGGAGCGCATCGGAGCATGAGATGCTCCGATGCCAGGCTCAGGAGGGCTGCCGGGGTGAAAATAAGGGTATGTCCGGGTTCAGCTCTGAACCCGGACAACCCCTTTAATTCTGAACACAGCTACATCCCCAGTTATAAGAGGGTGTGCACACTTATGCAACCACATAATATTTTTTATTTTATTTTTCTTTCCTCTACCTAAAAGATTTCAGTTTGTTTTTCAATATATTGGTACAGTTTATAGGTCACATTAAAGGTGGAAAAAGCTCTGAAATTATTTATCTTTGTCTCATGTTTTTACAGCACAGAAACCTGACATTTTAACAGGGGCGTGTAGACTTTTTATATCCACTGTACATAATATAGAAAAATACAAATAAGATGAACATGAATCTACTAACAGATTGGTACAGAGAGGGTCCTCTCCCTGTCTCTTGAAAGCTTACAGTCTACAATCTGTGATGTCACAGCCGCCGTGATGTTACCATCTATGTTGCAGGTCAGTGTTTGTGTGAATGGATGACAGGGTTGTTCTGGGACTGAAATTCCGCCCTGGCATTTTAAAACAAACAGGCCCAGTTGCTGTGTGGTGAATGTGAAATATGCCCCCACCACTACTTGCGTTTTGCATTCCGGTTTTGAGATCCGGCAGAGGGTCTCAAAACCAGGACAAAATGCTTTCGTTTTGTCCCTATTCATTGTCAATAGGGACAAAACTGAACAAACCAGATCAGGATGCATTCTGTTCCAGTTTGTTCCGTTTTTTGACCGGACATAAAACCTTGTCGGTCTGTGAAACTGAACAAACCGGGTCCAGCATGGAAATCAATGTAAGTCAATGGTGCCGTATCCATTTTTTTTCAGTAATGAATGATTTTAATGCCGGATCCTGTCTGTTCAGTTTCTCTTTAATACAACTGCATCCGGATGCATTAAATTAAACTGAAGCGTTTTATTCAGGTTTTGAGATCCTGTGCCGAATCTCAATACCTGAATAAAAAACGCTGATGTGAAAGTTGCCTAAATGTATGGGAGAATACAGCACTGCATACCTATTACTTCCAGTTACATCCCCTCTATCGTAGATATTTTGTCTTTCCTCATCATCTCCATTGGGAGCAGACCGCCATGATGACATCTTTCTGTCTTTGTGACTTTACCACACAGACATCTTAGATTCCTTAGACTACTTTTACATCTGCGTTTTTGCTGGATCCGTCAGGGATCAGCAAAAACGCTTCCGTTAGGATAATACAACCGGCTGCATCCGTTATGAATGGATCTGGTTGTATTATCTCTTAAATGATGGATCAAAAAGATGGATCGGCAACTAAAGCCATTGTAAGTCAATGAGCGCCGGATCCATTTTCTTTTGTGTCTGAGAAAACAGAGCTAGCACCATTGGCCAACATTGTGTTACATGCCGGATCCATCTTGATCAGTAACATAATGCATTTTGGAGCACTCCGTTCCGTTCAGTTCAGTTTTGTCCCCATTGACAATGAAGGGGGAGAAAACTGAAGTGTTTTCCTCTGGTTTTGAGATCCTATGACGGATCTAAAAACCGGACTACAAAGCACAGATGCAAAAGTAGCCATACTTTTCCATCATCCTCTGCCTCGTGGTGCTCCAACAGTATTATCCTGCTGTTACCCCCAATACTGTGCCCACTGTGCTCCTCAATGCTCCCTAATACTATACTGCAGAAATAACAGTGCCATACAGGTAGTCCCCCCCATACTAATATTGCTCCTAAAAGTCCCAACAATAGTAATGCTCTCCCATAGTGACCTTGTTAGTAATTGCGCTCCTACAGTGATAATGGTCCTTGAGAGTGCCCCTGAGGGTAGTAGTGCCCTCCATATTGTGCCAAATAATAATGCCACCCAATGTACCGCCAGTAGTAATAATGCCCCCTAAAGTGCTCCCAGTATTAATAAGCCCCCTCTATAGTGCCCCCAGTAGTTACCATAGACCCCTTTATAGAGCCCCTGAGTAGTTATCATAAGCCCCTCTATAGTACTCCCAGTGGTTAGTATTAGCGCCTCTTTAAGGCCCGCAGTAGTTTTTATAGGCCTCTCTATAGTGCCCCCAGTAGTTATTATAGGCCCCTCTGTAGTGCCCACAGTAGCTATAGTGTCCACAAAAGTTACTGAAAAAAGAGTCCTACTCCTTGCTTCAATCTGCAAAGCAGGCTACAGGCCTCTTCCAGTGCAGGCACTCAAGACAACTGCCTGGTCTGCCTTTGGCCTATTAGAGTGAACCTCAGGATAGCGATACAGTTTTATCTGTGGCAGCAACTACTTTTTGTGCCAGGCAGGGGCGGATTAAGTGCATAATAAGCCCGGGGCTGTCTACCAAACTTGGGGCCCTCCCTCCATTTTAGTTTAGTTTTTTTTATGTATGAAGAGGCTGCGGTGCTTTGTGAGCGCCACAGTCTCTTCCTAGGCCATATGACATCTTCAGTCTAAAAAAAATACCCCAAATTGGGTCCTAAACGGAAAAATCTGGTCGCCAAATCTTACATCCAGTGACATCTCCTGTCATGTAGACCTTCTCTTTCCTCTTATCCTCCATTTGACCCAGACCGCCATGGCAAATTCTTTCAGCCGCATCTCGTCTCTACAGAGATTGTAACACAGACACGTTAGATTTCTCTATTTTTCTATTAACCTCCCCATCCTGGTGTCCCCACAGTGTCATCCTGCTGCCACTCCCAATACTGTGCCCGTTGTGCTCCCCAATGCCCCAGGTACTATACTGCTGAAAAAATAGTGACCATAGACATAATTGGGGTTATTTATCAAACTGGTGTAAAGTAGAACTGGATTTCCAAAAGAGCTGTCAAAAATGAAAGGTGGAATCTGATTGGCTGCTGTGGGCAACTAAGCCAGTTCTACTTTACACCAGTTTGATAAATTACCCCAAATGTCCCTAAAGAGTCCACAGCAGTTATAATGTCCCCTAGAGTGCCCCCAGTAATAATAACACCCTATATTGTGCTCCAGGCAATAATAGAATTGCCTCTACAGTGCTTCCCCAATAGCAACGCTCCAATATAGTAATTTCCCCCACACTGCCCCCACATAGTAATCACCACATAGTAATTCGCCCCCACACAGTTATTTCCCCCACACTGTCCCCATATAGTAATTTCCTTCACACTGCCCCCATATAGTAATTTCCCCCACACTTCTCCATATAGTAATTTGCCCACACATAGTAATTTCCCCCACACTGCCCCAACACAGTAGTTTCCCACACACAGTAATTTCCCCCAAATAGTAATTTCCCACACACTTTCTCCATATAGTAATTTCTCCCACATAGCAATTTCCCCCACACTGCTCCCACATAGTAATTTCCTCCACATAGTAATTTCCCCCACATAGTAATTTCCCCCACACTGCTCCCACATAGTAATTTACCCCACACTGCCCCCACACAGTAATTTACCCCACACTGCAGTTTCCCCCACACTGCCCCACAGTCATTTGCCCCACATAGTAATCCCTCCCATAATAATTTTCTCCCACATAGTAATTTGCCCCCATACAGAAGCCCCAATATAGTAATTTCCCCCGATGTACTCAATGTCTCTTCACTAATATGTCCCCCAAAGTAGGCACATGAAATAAAAAAAATAAAAAATGAAAAGCTAAATACTCACCTATGTCCAGGACCTGGCGCTTGCTTGCAGAGGAAGGCGGGATGAGGCAGGCGCGCACACGTCACAGTGCTGCGTCCCGGCACAGGTGCGCAATGACGTCATCATGCCCGCCTGCACTGGGATTTCACTACCGCATAGGCCCTAGGCCTGAAGCCTAAAGCGGTGATCGGCGGCGTGGCAGGAAACTATGCGCTCCCGTAGCCTGCTGCAGTATGTGGATGTTTGGGTTGGCGTTGGGCCCCCCAGCGGTGCTGGGCCCGGGGCTGCTGACCCGAACGTCCCTATTGTAATCCGCCACTGGTGCCAGAGGCGGGCCACCCCAGTACCGGCTCATCTGGCATCCGGCCCTGATGTATTATGATGTCACAGATAGTTACAGTCTATGTAGCAGGTTAGTGTTTAAATGACAGAGGAGTACAGTGATGTCACATAGTCTTAGTCTATGCAGCAGGGTAGTATGTGTGTGATTGGATGATGATGTCACAGATGGTTACAGCCTATATAGCAGATCAGTGTGTGATTGGAGTGTCAGGGAGAAGTACAGTGATGTTACACAGTATGTAATGGTAGAAAGGCATTGTGTGTCACTGTATTATGATGTCACAAAGGAGTACAGTGACATCACACAGTCTAACAGGTTAGCGTGTGTAATTGGCTCGGGTCACAGAGGAGTATAGTGATGTCACACAATCTAAATAATAGGTTAGCAGGTGTAATTGGATCATGATGTCACAGAGGAGCACAGTGATGTCACACAATCTAAATAACAGGTTAGCAGGTGTTATTGGATCATGATGTCACAGAGGAAGTAGTACAGTGATGTCACACAGTCTGTGTAGCAGGTTATTGTGTGTAATTATGGAGCATTCTAATGTGTATAGTATGTTTTAATTTTGTAATCACCCAATAGTTCAGATCTCCAGGTAGTAATAAAGGAAGGAGCGGTTAAGTTATAGTCTTTGGACAAGAACAGAGGAAACTCTGTAGACACTCATGTTTGTTCAGCACAAGTTCAGCATAAAAACCATGATCCTGACTTCCAGTTCAGTAGGGAAGTAAGAGTGACGGGCTCTGTAGTTCCAGGGTGCAAAATCCGGAGAATCCTACCAAAAGTCAGGGATAACCCTATATCATACCTCATATCATACTCTCTGACAATCTCCAGAAGCTCAAGGAGAAAGTGGCCATAAATTATTACTCTTTGGGAACTACTCCACTGATGTAGCTAAGAGACTACCGGCCTTTAATACAGTGTGATTGGCCCTGATTAAAAGGAAACAGAAGTTTGCATTGTGGATCCCTGTCACCAAGAAGATGCTTAACAGAGATGGTACTATTGATACCCTTACCACGCCAGAGGATGCAACTTCTTCTCTGGACATTGTGACACCAACGATGGCTTTGCCGAGGAGATATCCCTGCACTCAGGCACCTCACCGCGGAGAAGAGACATGAAGGGGACAACTAGGCAAACATTGCCCAAGACTTCCCGGCCAAATGGGAACTCTATGGACTTGCAGGCCACACAACAGGACTGGGGGTGACTGCTCACATGGAAGATTAAGGATCTGGGTTCACACAGAATAATGGTACTCCACCACCTCAAGAAGTTGAAAGCAGATATCCTGTTGAAGGAGACACATTTTGAGGACTGATTTTAGATGGGGGGTAGGTGTTGGGTTCAACTTCAGTTGGACGGAGTGGAGAGCTGAGGTGTTATTACTAATACACAAGCATATTTCGGCGTGCTATCTTATCCACCAAAAGTGATGAGGAAGGAAGATTCTTATTAGTACACTTGATATGACTGTAGGGAACTTGATTATTTATAATATATATTCTCCAAATATAAATAGTAAACCCTTTTTTTCTTTCTATGAAATGTAATATCTTGTAGGAAGGAGATATGAGTATCGTGGTGGGAAGGGGCTTCATGTCGGCACATAAGGGTGGCCACATGATCCCCACAGAATACTCTCACTTTTCTCATGCTCAGCAATCATGGTTGAGTATTGACTATTATCTGGCCTTGCCGTGCTCCCTGCAGAGAGTCACGGATGTAGCCATGGAAGGTACGGTTATATCCAACCATACACCAATGTTGATGACTATAGGGGATGCCACCCCTAAGGGGACGGACTATCTCCGACGCCTATCAGGACATTTGGCGTCGGATGAGGAATTTTTCCACCAGCTGTGGGGGTAGTGGGGGGGGGGATTATGTCCAAAATGGTGACAACCCGGCTCTTTATTGGGATACTGCAAGGGAAGGTTTGCAGAGTATTGTAATGTCTCATACTACTGTGCTCAAGAGGGAAGCAAAAAATAGATACAGTGGAGAAAATAAATATTTGATACACTGGCGATTTTGCAAACTTTCCCACTGTGACACAGTGAGGGGTTTTGTCTGGGAAGGCAGGTATTTTCCTCCCAACATGTGCTGCTGGGCTGGTTTCCAGCCAGGTGAGGTCAAATACCGGACCAGAGTTTAAGTGCCGGTCCAGGTTTTGGCAGCACCTAGCTGTCCTTAAATAGGCAGCTGGGCTCAGCAGCTGGGTCTCTGTGTTGGGATCTGAGGTTTTGTGCCGGACTGGAGGGCTGAGAACCATGTGCAGGGGTAACAGACCCCCTAAAGCCTGCTGTGGACTACCGGAGGCAGAACTGCCAACAAGGTCACTTGTGCAATATGACCTTTCCATTGTGTGTGAATTAACACCAAAGACTGCAAAGTGACATGTTGTTCTGTGCAATTTGAACTTTTCATTTTTGTTTGAATTAACACCAAAGACTGCAAAGTGACGAGTTGTTTTGTGCAGCTGCCGCAAGTGTGAATAAACACTGAAGTTTGAGTTAAGAACTTGTATTTTGCCTCTGTACTGCATCTGCTTACCCTATCTACCAGAGCGAATCCCCACACCACCTACAAAGAATAGAGAGGTCTGTAATTTTTATCGTAGGTACACTTCAACTGTGAGAGACAGAATCTAAAAAAAATCCAGAACAATCACAGTGTATGATTTATAAATAATTAATTTGCATTTTATTGCATGAAATAAATATTTGATCATCTACCAACCAGCAATAATTCTGGCTCTCACAGACCTGTTAGTTTTTCTTTAAGAAGCGCTCCTTCTCTGCACTCATCACCTGTATTAATTGCACCTGTTTGAACTCGTTACCTGTATAAAAGACACCTGTCCACACACTCAATTACATTCCAACCTATCCACCATGGCCAAGACCAAAGAGCTGTCTAAGGACACCAGGGAAAAAATTGTAGACCTGCACAAGGCTGGGATGAGCTACAGGACAATAGGCAAGCAGCTTGGTGAGAAGGCAACAATTTTTGGAGCAATTATTAGAAAATGGAAGAAACACAAGATGACTTTCAATCTTCCTTGGTCTGGGGCTCCATGCAAGATCTCGCCTCGTGAGGTAAGGATGATTCTGAGAAAGGTCAGGAATTAGCCCAGAACTACATGGGAGGACCTTGGTCAATGACCTGAAGAGAGCTCGGACAACGGTTTCAAAGATTACCATTAGTAACACACTATGCCTTCATAGATTAAAATCCTGCAGGGCATGCAAGGTCCCCCTGCTCACGCCAGCACATGTCCAGCCCCGTTTGAAGTTTGCCAATGACCATCTGGATGATCCAGAGGAGGCATGGGAGAAGGTCATGTGGTCAGATGAGATCAAAATATAATTTTTTGGTTTTAACTCCACTAGCCGTGTTTGAAATAAGAAGAAGGGTGAGTACAACCCCAAGAACACCGTCCCAACCGTGAAACATGTAGGTGGAAACATCATACTTTGGGGGTGCTTATCTGCAAAGGGGAAAGGACGAATGCACCGTATTGAAGGGAGGAAGGATGGGGCCATGTATCACGAGATTTTAGCCAACAACCTCCTTCCCTCAGTAACAGTGTTGAAGATCAAGAACTACAGGAAACGTCTGACCTCTCTAATTGCGAACAAAGGTTTCTGTACCAAATATAACGTTGTTTTCCTATTGTATCAAATACTTATTTTATGCAATAAAATGCAAACTAATTATTTAAAAATCATACAATGTGATTTTCTTTTCTTCTTTTTTTTTATTTTTATTTTTAGATTCTGTCTCCCACATTTGAACTGTACCTACGATAAATATTACGGACCTCTCCGTTCTTTGTAGGTGGGAAAACTTGCAAAATCGCTAGTGTATTAAATACTTATTTTCCCCACTGTATGTGCAGGCTACTAATAACCTTAAAAGATCGAACATAGCTTTCTCACTTAAAGGGGTTATCCCATGATTAATATAAAAAATGAAAATCAGACCTCATATAGTACATGACAATCTCTTTCTAATAAAGCTAGAATCAGCCCTGTACCTTACTTGGGTCCAGTTATCTCCCCAATCATTGCTCTACTAGATTTATATCAAGCTTACATGCTCTCCCTATCACAGCTCAGGAGGCAATTAAAGGAGGAAACTAAGCATGTGCGGCCATCAGGGGCGGATTAAGTGCATGATAGGCCCGGGGCAGTCTACCCAACTTGGGCCCCTCCCTCTATTTTAGTTTAGGTTTTTTTTGTATGAAGAGGCTGCGGTGCCACATGAGCGCCACAGTCTCTTCCTAGGCCATATGACATCTTCAGACTAAAAAAAATACCCCAAATTGGGTCCTAAACTGAAAAATTTGGTCGCCAAATATAAAATACATATAATTATAATAAAAAAGACATCGAGGAAAATACAGCACCACATACCTCTTACATCCAGTGACATCTCCTGTCATGTAGACCTTCTCTTTCCTCTTCTCCTCCATTTGACCCAGACCACCATGACAAATTCTTTCAGCCGCATCTCGTCTACAGTTTGTAACACAGACACGTTAGATTTCTAAATTTTTCCATCAACCTCCTCATCCTGGTGTCCCCACAGTGTCATCCTGCTGCCACCCCCAATACTGTGCTCGTTTTGCTCGCCAATGTCCAAGGTACTATACTACAGATTTTTGTTTTATCCTAATAGACATAATTAGAATCATTTATCAAACTGGTGTAAAGTAGAACTGGATTTCCAAAAGAGCCGTCAAATATGAAAGGTGGAATCTGATTGGCTGCTATGGGCAACTAAGCCAGTTCTACTTTACACCAGTTTGATAAATTACCCCAAATGTTCCTATAGTGTCCACAGCAGCTATAATATCCCCTAGAGTGCCCCCAGTAATAATACCATCCTCTATTGTGCTCCAGGCAATAATCCCTGTATAGTGTCCCCAAAAATAATAGAATTGCCCCTACAGTGCCTCCCCAATAGCAACGTCCCCCATATAGTAATTTCCACCACACTGCCCCATATAGTAATCCACCCATAGTAATTTGCCCCCACACAGTAATTTCCCCCAAACTGCCCCATATGGTAGTTTTCCCCCACACAATAATTTCCCCTACATAGTAATTTGCCCCACACTGCCCCTACATAGTAATTTCCACCACACTGCCCCTACACAGTAATTTCCACCACACTGCCCCTACATAGTAATTTCCACCAGACTGCCCCCACATAGCAATTTCCCCACACTGTCCCCACATAGCAATTTCTGCACACTGTCCCCACATAGCAATTTCCCCCACACTGTCCCCACACAATAGTTTCCCCCACACTGCCCCCACATAGTAATTTGCCCCCACACTGCCCCATATAGTAATTTGCCCCCACATAGTAGTCCCTCCCATAATAATTTGCCCCCACACTGTCCCCATATAGTAATTTGCCCCCACACTGTCCCCATATAGTAATTTGCCCCCACACTGCCCCATATAGTAATTTGCCCCCACACTGTCCCCATATAGTAATTTGCCCCCACATAGTAGTCCCTCCCATAATAATTTGTCCCCACACAGTAATTTGTCCCCACATAGTATTCCCTCCCATAATAATTTGGCCCCACAGCCCCCACATTCTCCCCCTCCCCATGTACTCGATGTCTCTTAATATGTCCTACTGTTTGTCCCCCACCCCCCACATGTCCCCCAAAGTAGGCACATGAAATAAAAAAATGAAAAATGAAAAACTAAATACTCACCTAGGCTATGTCCAGGGCCAGGCTCGCAGAGGAAGGCGGGATGAGGCAGTGCTGCGTCCTGGCACAGGCGCGTGATGACGTCATCACGCATGCCTGCGCCGGGATTTCACTACGGCATAGGCCTCAGGCCTATGTGCAGCCTGAAGCCTATGGCGGTGATTGGTGACGGGACAGGGAGCTATGCGCTCCCGTGCCCCGCCGCAGTATGTGGGCGTTCGGGTCAGCGTTGGGCCTCCCAGCGGTGCTGGGCCCGGGGCTGCAGACCCGAACGTCCCTATTGTAATCCACCACTGGCGGCCATCTCAGTGAGCAGGACAAAGGAATAAGAAAAAGAACAAACAGCAGGTGGCGCTATACAGATACATTTTATTGAATAGCTCAGCGGCTATACAAAATTTTTAAATTTCATGCAATTACAAAAGTATTCAGATGTAGGCGCTGATTTGAAAACTGTAGATTATTTTTCCTGGGACAATCTCTTTAACCCTACTGATCAGAATAAAGTGTGGGTGACAGCTAAACACCAATTTCATTGCTTCTAGATGTAGATATTGCTGATAGAATAGAAAAACTTCATACAGACCAAAAATCAGCCAATCTATTTAACCACTTCAGCCCCGCTAGCTAAAACCCCCTTCATGACCAGGCCACTTTTTACACTTCTGCACTACACTACTTTCACCGTTTATCGCTCGGTCATGCAACTTACCACCCAAATGAATTTTACCTCCTTTTCTTCTCACTAATAGAGCTTTCATTTGGTGGTATTTCATTGCTGCTGACATTTTTACTTTTTTTGTTATTAATCGAAATTTAACGATTTTTTGCAAAAAAATGTCATTTTTCACTTTCAGCTGTAAAATTTTGCAAAAAAAACGACATCCATATATAAATTTTTCGCTAAATTTATTTTTCTACATGTCTTTGATAAAAAAAATGTTTGGGCAAAGAAAAAATGGTTTGGGTAAAAGTTATAGCGTTTACAAACTATGGTACAAAAATGTGAATTTCCGCTTTTTGAAGCAGCTCTGACTTTCTGAGCACCTGTCATGTTTCCTGAGGTTCTACAATGCCCAGACAGTAGAAAAACCCCACAAATGACCCCATTTCGGAAAGTAGACACCCTAAGGTATTCGCTGATGGGCATAGTGAGTTCATAGAACTTTTTATTTTTTGTCACAAGTTAGCGGAAAATGATGATTTTATTTAAATTATTTTTTTTTCTTACAAAGTCTCATATTCCACTAACTTGCGACAAAAAATAAAAAATTCTAGGAACTCGCCATGCCCCTCACGGAATACCTTGGGGTGTCTTCTTTCCAAAATGGGGTCACTTGTGGGGTAGTTATACTGCCCTGGCAATTTAGGGGCCCAAATGTGTGAGAAGTACTTTGCAATCAAAATGTGTAAAAATGGCCTGCGAAATCCGAAAGGTGCACTTTGTAATATGTGCCCCTTTGCCCACCTTGGCTGCAAAAAAGTGTCACACATCTGGTATCGCCGTACTCAGGAGAAGTTGGGGAATGTGTTTTGGGGTGTCATTTTACATATACCCATGCTGGGTGAGAGAAATATCTTGGCAAAAGACAACTTTTCCAATTTTTTTATACAAAGTTGGCATTTGACCAAGATATTTTTCTCACCCAGCATGGGTTTATGTAAAATGACACCCCAAAACACATTCCCCAACTTCTCCTGAGTACGGCGATACCAGATGTGTGACACTTTTTTGCAGCCAAGGTGGGCAAAGGGGCACATATTCCAAAGTGCACCTTTCGGATTTCGCAGGCCATTTTTTACACATTTTGATTGCAAGGTACTTCTCACACATTTGGGCCCCTAAATTGCCAGGGCGCTATAACTACGCCACAAGTGACCCCATTTTGGAAAGAAGACACCCCAAGGTATTCCGTGAGGGGCATGGCGAGTTCCTAGAATTTTTTATTTTTTGTCGCAAGTTAGTGGAATATGAGACTTTGTAAGGAAAAAAGAAAAAAAATGAAAAATCATCATTTTCCGCTAACTTGTGACAAAAAATAAAAAATTCTAGGAACTCGCCATGCCCCTCACGGAATACCTTGGGGGGTCTTCATTCCAAAATGGGGTCACTTGTGGCGTAGTTATACTGACCTGGCAATTTAGGGGCCCAAATGTGTGAGAAGTACCTTGCAATCAAAATGCGTAAAAAATGGCCTGCGAAATCCGAAAGGTGCACTTTGGAATGTGTGCCCCTTTGCCCACCTAGGCTGCAAAAAAGTGTCACACATCTGGTATCGCCGTACTCAAGAGAAGTTGGGGAATGTGTTTTGGGGTGTCATTTTACATATACCCATGCTGGGTGAGAGAAATATCTTGGCAAAAGACAACTTTTCCCATTTTTTTATACAAAGTTGGCATTTGACCAAGATATTTTTCTCACCCAGCATGGGTATATGTAAAATGACACCCCAAAACACATTCCCCAACTTCTCCTGAGTACGGCGATACCAGATGTGTCACACTTTTTTGCAGCCTAGATGCGCAAAGGTGCCCAAATTCCTTTTAGGAGGACATTTTTAGACATTTGGATCCCAGACTTCTTCTCACACTTTCGGGCCTCTAAAAAGCCAGGGCAGTATAAATACCCCACATGTGACCCCACTTTGGAAAGAAGACACCCCAAGGTATTCAATGAGGGGCCTGGCGAGTTCATAGAATTATTTTTTTTTGCATAAGTTAGCGGAAATTGATTTTTTTTTTTTTTTTTTTCTCACAAAGTCTCACTTTCCGCTCACTTAGGACAAAAATTTCAATCTTTCATGGACTCAATATGCCCCTCACGGAATACCTTGGGGTGTCTTCTTTCCGAAATGGGGTCACATGTGGGGTATTTATACTGCCCTGGCTTTTTAGGGGCCCTAAAGCGTGAGAAGAAGTCTGGAATATAAATGTCTAAAAATGTTTACGCATTTGGATTCCGTGAGGGGTATGGTGAGTTCATGTGAGATTTTATTTTTTGACACAAGTTAGTGGAATATGAGACTTTGTAAGAAAAAACAAACAAAAAAATATATATATTTCCGCTAACTTGGGCCAAAAAAATGTCTGAATGGAGCCTTACAGGGGGGGTGATCAATGACAGGGGGGTGATCAATGACAGCGGGGTGATCACCCATATACACTCCCTGATCACCCCCCTGTCATTGATCACCCCCCTGGTAAGGCTCCATTCAGACGTCCGTATGATTTTTACGGATCCATGGATCGGATCCGCAAAACACATGCAGATGTCTGAATGGAGCCTTACAGGGGGGTGATCAATGACAGGGGGTGATCAGGGAGTGTATATGGGTGATTACCCCCCTGTCATTGATCACCCCCCTGTAAGGCTCCATTCAGAAGTCCGTATGATTTTTACGGATCCATGGATACATGGATCGGATCCGCAAAACACATGCGGACGTCTGAATGGAGCCTTACAGGGGGGTGATCAATGACAGGGGGTGATCAGGGAGTGTATATGGGTGATCACCCCTCTGTCATTGATCACCCCCCTGTCATTGATCACCCCCTGTAAGGCTCCATTCAGACGTCCGCATGTGTTTTGCGGATCCGATCCATGTATCCATGGATCCGTAAAAATCATGCGGACGTCTGAATGGAGCCTTACAGGGGGGTGATCAATGACAGGGGGTGATCAGGGAGTGTATATGGGTGATCACCCCTCTGTCATTGATCACCCCCCTGTAAGGCTCCATTCAGACGTCCGCATGTGTTTTGCGGATCCGATCCATGTATCCATGTATCTGTAAAAATCATGCGGACGTCTGAATGGAGCCTTACAGGGGGGTGATCAATGACAGGGGGGTGATCAATGACAGGGGGTGATCAGGGAATCTATATGGGTGATCACCCGCCTGTCATTGATCACCCCCCTGTAAGGCTCCATTCAGACGTCCGTATGCGTTTTGCGAATCCGATCCATGTATCCGTGGATCCGTAAAAATCATACGGACGTCTGAACGGAGCCTGACAGGGGGGTGATCAATGACAGGGGGGTGATCAATGACAGGGGGGTGATCAATGACAGGGGGGGTGATCAATGACAGGGGGGTGATCAGGGAGTTTATATGGGGTGATCAGGGGTTCATAAGGGGTTAATAAGTGACGGGGGGGGTGTAGTGTAGTGTGGTGTTTGGTGCGACTTTACTGAGCTACCTGTGTCCTCTGGTGGTCGATCCAAACATGGGGACCACCAGAGGACCAGGTAGCAGGTACAGTCATGTGAAAAAATTAGGACACCCTTTGAAAGCATGTGGTTTTTTGCAACATTTTTAATAAAAGGTTATTTCATCTCCGTTTCAACAATACAGAGAGATTAAAGTAATCCGACTAAACAAAGAAAACTGAAGAAAAGTCTTTTCAAGATCTTCTGTAAATGTCATTCTACAAAAATGCCTATTCTAACTGAGGAAAAAGATAGGACACCCTTGCCCCTAATAGCGAGTGTTACCTCCTTTGGCTGAAATAACTGCAGTGAGACGGTTCTTGTAGCCATCTACCAGTCTTCGACATCGGTCTGAGGAAATTTTACCCCACTCCTCAATGCAGAACTTTTTCAGCTGTGAGATGTTTGAGGGGTTTCTTGCACGTACAGCCCTTTTCAAGTCACCCCACAGCATCTCAATGGGATTCAAATCTGGACTTTGACTTGGCCATTCCAGGACTCTCCATTTCTTCTTTTTCAGCCAATCTTTGGTTGATTTACTAGTATGTTTTGGGTCATTGTCATGTTGCATGGTCCAGTTCCGCTTCAGCTTTAATTTTCTAACTGATGGTCTCACATGTTCTTCAAGCACCTTCTGATACACAGTAGAATTCATCGTGGATTCTATGATGGTGAGCTGACCAGGTCCTGCTGCAGCAAAGCAGCCCCAAACCATGACACTTCCACCTCCATGCTTCACAGTTGGTATGAGGTTCTTTTCTTGGAATGCTGTTTTTGGTTTACGCCAAACATGTCCTCTGCTGTTGTGTCCAAATAATTTAATTTTGGACTCATCTGTCCAAAGAACATTATTCCAGAAGTCCTGGTCTTTGTCAACTTTATCTCTGGCAAATGTCAGTCTGGCCTCGATGTTTCTCTTGGAAAGCAAAGGTTTCCTCCTTGCACACCTCCCATGCAAGTTAAACTTGTACAGTCTCTTTCTGATTGTAGAGGCATGTACTTCTACATCAACAGTAGCCAGAGCCTGCTGTAGTTCTCGAGATGACACTTTAGGGTTTTTGGAGACCTCTTTTAGCATCTTGCGGTCTGCTCTTGGGGTGAACTTGCTGGGGCGACCAGTCCTGGGCATGTTGGCAGTTGCTTTGAAAGCCCTCCACTTGTAGACTATCTTCCGGACAGTGGAATGGCTGATTTCAAAATCTTTTGAGATCTTTTTAAATCCCTTCTCAGACTCATAGGCTGCTACAATCTTTTTTCTGAAGTCCTCTGACAGCTCTTTTGCTCTCACCATGGTGCTCACTCTCACTTCAACAGTCAGGAGCACACCAAACTAAATGTCTGAGGTTTAAATAGGGCAAGCCTCATTCAACATGCAGAGTAACGATCTACTAATTATGTGCACCTGGTGTGATATACCTGTGTGAGATCTGAGCCAATTTAAGAGGGAATACATGTGAGGGTGTCCTATCTTTTTCCTCAGTTAGAATAGGCATTTTTGTAGAATGACATTTACAGAAGATCTTGAAAAGACTTTTCTTCAGTTTTCTTTGTTTAGTTGGATTACTTTAATCTCTCTGTATTGTTGAAACGGAGATGAAATAACCTTTTATTAAAAATGTTACAAAAAACCACATGCTTTCAAAGGGTGTCCTAATTTTTTCACATGACTGTATATTAGACGCTGTTATCAAAACAGCGTCTAATATACCTGTTAGGGGTTAAAAAAAATCACATCTCCAGCCTGCCAGCGAGCGATCGCCGCTGGCAGGCTGGAGATCCACTCGCTTACCTTCCGTTCCTGTGAGCGCGCGCGCCTGCGTGCGCGCGTTCACAGGAAATCTCGGGCATCGCGAGATGACGCGCCGATGCGTCCAGGAGGAGTAAATCAACCACCTCCCGGACGCATCGGTGCGTTAGGCGGTCGGGAGGTGGTTAAGTTTGTCAATAAGTCGGGAAAACTATTGAGCTAATTTATTGAAAGGTCAACACCAGATTCATTACATCCATAAACTGAGTGAGGGGGGAGGACATTTCAGCCATAATCCTCAAGGAATTCTAGAAATCTTTCGACAGTACTTTGAGGATTTATATATGCAGGAGCCTCACGATGTGACTCGGGGACTTGAATTATTGAATGGGATCAAATTACCTCATCTAGAACTCGGTCCCAAATATCGAAGTGACCTTAGTTATTAGGTCCTTCATAAATGGCAAATCCGCAGGACCAGATGAATTTTACATGTATAAGGGGTTGTGTACAGACATAGTACAACCATTGGTCTCAATCCTTCAGGGTCAGGATATTATGCCTTCTGAAAGCACAACTTATATTAAAGGGGTTCTCCAGGAATTAAAAAAAATTAAAATACTTAAAGCGAACCTTTCACCAGGATTTCACTTAATAAACTATTACCAGTACCTTATAGATCATCCTCATTGTGTTTCAATGCATTCTTGTGCCGCTTTCCTGGGATGGATATTCATGAAAAAAACAACTTATAAAGTCCTCGTCTCCAGTTCCTGAAGTCAAGCTAGAAGTCAAGGGGGTAGCCCTTCCCTCACTCCGGGCTGTAACTCCCCTGCCCTAACCCCTCCTTTAAGTAGTGTAACTGACACCCGGCTCAGTCGCCGGGACCGCGCTTGTACAGGCTGCGCATGTGCCGTCGGACTCAAGCGCGATCATGTAACTGAATCGCGCATGCGCCGTCCCCGATGCCTGCCTGTCTTCTCTTCCTCACGCGCGATTCAGTTACAGGATCGCGCTTGAGTCCGACGGCGCATGCGCAGCCTGTACAAGCGCGGTCCCGGCGACTGAGCCGGGTGTCAGTTACACTACTTAGAGGAGTGATCTATAAGGTACTGGTAATAGTTTATTAAGTGAAATCCTGGTTAAAGGTTCGCTTCAAATATTATTTTATAATAAATATATTCACAAATACTTTTCATTACTTAGAATGGCTTGTTTAGTCTAGGGAGAATTCATTAGGAGAAATAAAATGGCCGCCGTCCTATCAGTACACACAGAACTTGTCCTAATCACACAGGAGGACGGGTTACTTCACCACAACGAGCCATAGTGCTGCCTCATCCTCCTCTCTGCTCTGCTTGTCAGGAATCATGATCCTGAATATAGCTGAATCTCTGTGGGAATGGAGATGATGAGGAGACATCAGAGGAGGGTGAGGTGTGGCTAATGAGCAGCAGCACTTGTTTACAGTCTCCATTACTACAGCCTGTCCTGTCCATCCTCTCTGTGCCTTATGAACTAAATTCCCCAGAGATTCAGCTAAAGTTCTTATCATCTGTATTCAGGATCATAATCCCTGACAAATAGAACAGAAAGGGAGGAGGAGGAGGCAGGTTTTTACCTCAGTGTTATGAAGTAACATGTGTCATCAGGACAGGTTTTGTGTGAACTAATGGGACAGCGGCCATTTTGTTTCCACTTTTCTAATAAAGTAATATTTTAGGGCTCTTTCACACTTGCAGCAGGACGGATCTGGCAGGCTGGTCTCCCTGTCGGATCCGTCCTTCCGCTGTTTCGCCGTATCGCCGGACCGCCGCTCCGTCCCCATTGACTATAATGGGGGCGGAGCTCTGGCACAGCACGGCGAAAGCCGCCGGACTAAAAAGTCCTGCATGTCCGACTTTTTAGTCCGGCGGCTTTCGCCGTGCACCGCCGTCCCCATTATAGTCAATGGGTCCGGCGATACGGCGAAACAGCGGAAGGACGGATCCGACAGGGAGACCAGCCTGCCGGATCCGTCCTGCCGCAAGTGTGAAAGGGGCCTAAGTATTTTCATTTTCTTAATTCACAGAGAACCCCTTTAAGGTATTCCCCAAGCCGGGCAAGGACCTGACCCTGCTGGATTCCTATTGTCCCATCTCCCTCATTAATCAAAACATATTCTACATTTTTCAAACCAGCCCCTGGATCTTAATACTTTTGTTATTGCTTGCAATTAAACATTTAGTATAGCCAGTGAGCTATTCAATAACATGTATCAGTATAGCACCACCTGCTGTTTGTTATATTCTTTAGGCTCCATTCACACGTCCGCAAGTGTTGTCCGCAAGTGGGTGCGGACCCATTCATTCTCTATGGGGACTGAATGGATGCGGAGAGCACACTATGTGCTCTCCGCATCCGCATTTTCGGAGCGCGGCCCCGATCTTCCGGTCCGCAGCTTCGGACAAGAATAGGCATTTCTATGGTGGTGCCGGCCGGGTGTATTGTGGATCCGCAATGCACTACGGACGTGTGAATGAACCCTTATTTTTTGTCCACCTCACTGTGCTGATCTAATGTGCTCAGTTTATCCACTTCACATCCGGGCCATTTGCCCCCTTCCTGACCAGGCCTAATTTTGCTAATCTGACATATCTCACTTTATATGGTAATAACTTTGGAACACTTTTACTTATCCAAGCCATTCAGAGACTACTTTCTCGTGACACATTGTACTTCATGATAGTCATAAATTTGAGTCAGTATATTTCACCTTTATTTATGAAAAAATCCCAAATTTACCCAAAATTTTGAAAAATGTGCTACATTTACATTTCTCTGCTTTTAAAACGTGATACCTCATAAAATATTTATTACTTAACATTCCCCAATATGTCTACTTTATGTTGGCATCATTTGGCATCATTTTGGAAATGTCATTAAATTTTTTTAGGACGTTAGAAGTCTTAGAATTTTAGAAGCAATTCTTAAATTTTTAAGAAAATTGGCAAAACCCACTTTTTAAGGACCAGTTAAGGTCTGAAGTCACTTTGTGGGGCTTACATAGTGAAAACCCCCATAAATGACACCATTGTAGAAACGACACCTCTCAAGTTACTTAAAACTGATTTTACAAACTTTGTTAACCCTTTAGGCATTCCACATGAATTAAAGGAAAATGGACATCAAGTTTTAAAATTTCACTTTTTTGGGCAGATTTTCCATTTTAATCAATTTTTTTCTTTAACACATCGAGAGTTAACAGCCAAACAAAACGCAATATTTATTACCCTGATTCTGCGGTTTACAGAAACACCGCACATGTGGTCATATACTGCTGTATGGGCACACGGCAGGGCGCAGAAGAAAAGGAGCGCCACATGGTTTTTGGAAGGCAGATTTTGCTGAACTGGTTTTTAGATGCCATGTCCCATTTGAAGCCCCCCTGATGCACCCTTACAGTAGAAACTCCCAAAAATTTACGTTATCTAGGGGATAAAGTGCCAGTTTTATTGGTACCATTTTTGGGTACATATGATTTTTTGATCATTCATTATAACACTATGGGGCAAGGTGACAAAAAAATACGTTGTTTTAGCACAGTTTTTGTTTATTTATTTTTAAAGCATTAACCTGAAGGGTTAGGTGATGTGACTATATACAATACTTCGTTTTTTTACTGGCACATAATGGGGGGGCCCGGTTATTACTGGCACATAATGGGGGGTCCTGGTTATTACTGGCACACAATGGGGGGGAGCCCCGGTTATTACTGGCACATAATGGGGGGGGGCCCGGTTATTACTGGCACATAATGGGGGGGCCCTGTTATTACTGGCACATAATGGGGGGGCCCGGTTATTACTGGCACATAATGGGGGGGGCCCGGTTATTACTGGCACATAATGGGTGGGGGGCCCGGTTATTACTGGCACATAATGGGGGGGCCCGGTTATTACTGGCACATAATGGGAGGGGGGCCCGGTTATTACTGGCACATAATGGGGGGGCCCGGTTATTACTGGCACATAATGGGGGGGCCCGGTTATTACTGGCACATAATGGGGGGGGGCCCGGTTATTACTGGCACATAATGGGGGGGGGGCCTGAGGTGTGAGCTGAGGTCTGATTAACATTGGGGGTCTGACCTGAGGTGGAATGAAAAATATTTTTTTCTTATTGTGCCCACTTCCAGCCCGGAGATCAGCTGCCCAGAGCACTGATCACACACTCCTTCTGCCCGGCCAAGCCAGCCAGCACCCCTGAGTCTTCAGAACTGTAAGTAAATTATATATAAGGGGAGATTATTGTTTTGGTGGAGGGGGGGGGGGCAGAGAAAGTACCCGGAATAACTGAAATATATGCCAAGCGTTTGGTTAATTTCTGTGACCTGATAAACAAAGAACTGTTCCTTTTGCATATTTTTTTTGTTGTGAGATTTTTCACACACACACACACACTTAAAATGTAACTATATAAACAACTCGCAGTTTAATAAAGAATATACCCGGCAAGCAAAAATGCTGCCCCCCCCCCCCCAGATTTTTGGGGGTTCCTACACCCATGTCCAAAGTAATGGCAAACCGACTAGTACTCCTCCTTCCCAAGCTCATAGGTACTCATCAGGTGGGGTTCATGAAAAGGCTTTAGTAGTGACTTATATAAGAACGGTACTAGGGGTTTAAGGGGGGGGGGAGAATGGGGGATCAGTTCTCTTGGGCATCGATTGCGAAAAAGGCATATGACAATGAGAATTGGTAATGGCCTGGAGGCGGTTCTGTATCGAATGGGAATTCAGCTTTTTTTTGCATATTTATATTGTTTAGTTTGACTCCCCGGGTTTCTGTCCACCCCGATCCAGAAGGACACTAGACAGGGATGCCCGCTCTCACCCCTGCTATTTAATATCTATCCAATGCAGACGATACTACTTCTGCTGAGCCATGCTGATGTCAGCAGACTGCAATCTGCTTTTGTATCTTTTCTCTGGAGGAAAAAACGTCCATGCATTGCGTCTGTAAAATTATGTCTGTTGAAGTGGGAGGAACGTCTCCATCTACCTAGTATATGGGGATATAACTTAGCTGCACTATTTCTCCATGTTAGGGACTGGATCTGGTGCTCCTCTCGCTTTTCCAATCTGGACATTGAGAAGTCCTTGGTAAAACCGTTAGATATATAGTATATCATACATACTAAGTTGGGTATTCTGCCAAAAGAAGTCAAACATAGCTTATTAATGAAAGATACATTGACAACATGGAAAGCAATTAGAAAACTATATAAATTACTGATCTATATGCAGAGAGCCCCTGAGGAGCTGGTGCAGAAGATGTGGTAATGGCCCTGATGAGATGTTGTGTCACGGTGTACTCCCTCATGCCATTGCTTCCTGGGGATTGATGCAGTAGAAAGGTGGTTTGAAGAATCAGCTCAAAAGTTGAAGAGTAAAAGTGCTACAAAATATAATTTGTGGTACATCCAGCAGTAGTAAGTACAAAGTGCAATTTCTGTTACCAGATGATGAGGTATGGTGACTGGATAAGTGGCAATTTAATGCACTTAAGATGTTCTGTTTTGCCGATGTCTCTCTTGTAATTCTGGCAGTATGCTGGCACTCATGGATCTAGGTGTCCACAGGCTTGGAGTTAGTCTGGCCTGGATGTTGGTTAGGTGATGGGTGTCCGAACTGTCTTCCCTCACCTGCAGCAGGGTCTGTAAAGCTGTGACTTGCTGATGACGCTGCTGTCTGGATCATGAAAGCTGGTGCTCTTTGCCATCTCTCTGGAATAGTGGTCTTACAGGAGAATAGGTTCTCTGGATGGTCTCTAAGACTCTAGGAGTAGGAGCAGTTGGATGTGCTTCCTTCGTCTGCACTTTGCTAGTTAGGGTAAAACAAATAAGTTATTTAGAAAATGGAGATAGAAACAGGTTTTATATTTGAGTGACATTATGAAACTTCCATAGAAACGATTATTAAAGGGATTTTTCAAGAGTTTTTTTTCTACTAATGACTAATTACTCTATCTGATGACCGGTCTTTGTTCTCCGTCTGCACTGCTGGAGGTCTCGTCTGATTTAACACAAGGTGTGCACCTTGTCATAACTTAAGCGCACCTCCGGCAGTTTGGAGTATAAACCATTCATCCCTGACTGGAGTAGTGTTTACTCCTCTTTTACCCCCCCGACTCATGTGAGCCGAACTCACTGTGTTATAGTAATCTATGATGCTGAGAGTTTGAGACTCAACTGTGGGTCTACTGTCCTGTACTTACAGCAGCATAGGATATTAGAGCTGTGGTTGGGCTGGAACTCACAGCATCATAGATCACTATGACACAGTGAGTTTGGTCCTGGAAATGTGGTCATTTCATGGACCACACATGGCCATGTGAACACATCCCCCCTAAAAGCTATTAAGGGTCTACCCCCCTCCCCCCAGGGACTTCCGCAACTACAGGGACCACAGCCACAGGAAGTAACAGGCAAGACAGAAAGAAGATGGAGACAGCAGCCACAACCCACAGCCGCAGCTCACACATGTTCAGTTTAAGGGGCCGTCGGGACTGGCGGCCCACTTAAGTATGAAAGGGAGCAGCACACCAGGCTTTTGCCCAGTAGAGCAGATACTCAGTCCAGGCCTTCAACTAAGAGACCTCACAGGGGGAGACAGACTACATAGCGCAATTCGATTGTTTATTGGGAAAGGTGGAAAGAACTGACTCTCTATCAGAAATATACCACAGAATTCTAAAGGTTCAGTTCTCCGGGGTTGTGGCGGCTGCTTTTCATAAGTGGGAGCCTGAATTAGGGGATAACAAATTAGCTCCTAAAATCAGAGAAGGTATGTATAAAGTGAGAACAGCCATTAGCAGTGAACAATAGAGAGAGATCCGCATCACACACAAAGCACCTGCGCGTTTTGATTAGTGATGAGCGAGCATGCTCGGCCGAATACTTGTTCGGCTTGAGCATCGCTATGCTCGGCACATGGCGGTACTTGGCCAAGTACCACATGTGCTCGAGCGCCATGCTCGAGTCTCCTCCCCGCATGTTTCGCAGCTGCTAAGCAGCCAATAAACGTGCAGGTAAGTACTGCCATCACTGTAATGCCAGTAGTCATGTTGGCTGCTGTGTTTTTAGCGGACTGTAAAACAATCTGCGCCACATCTAGTGACAAAAACCATTTATATAAAGAAGACGAGCACTAAGGGACGGGGAAGTGGGCGTGATGCTGATGGTGCACGTAAAGGCCGTGGCCGCTGCCAGTGCACCAGAAAAAAAAATAACATCCACCGTACCCAGCTTCATGTCCAACTTAACTGGGCGGCGCAGGACAACACTGTCCTATTCGGTCCAGTGCGAACAGTTGGTCGGTTGGATTGCTGAAGATAATACTTCCAGTCGGTTAAGCACCACCCTCTCTTGCACCAAGTCCAGTCTCTGTAGCCAAGAGTCTGGTCAACCGAATCCTCTCTCTGATCATCCTTCCTCCCACCATGGAGAGGCTTGCCAGATGAGTGATCCCACACTTGGATTTTTCAAGGAGCTCTATCCAGCGCCACTATTACATTTGGCCCTTGCGCCCAGCATGCTTGAAGAGGGGCCTGAGATATTGTGCCCTGATTCCCAACTTCTTGAGCCTTCACAGTCTCAAGAAGATGATGGTGGTGAATGGCAATGGTGGATGATGATGAGACACAGTTACCAATCACTGAGGTTGTGGTTAGGTCAAGTCAGGAGGATAAGCAGAGTCAGGAAGTAGAAGAGGAGGTGGTTGACGATGAGGTCACTGACCCAACATGGGAAGGTGAAAAGCCGAGCGAGGACAGCAGTACAGAGGGGGAGGGATCCGCAGCACCGCAAAAGGCTAGAAGAGGCAGTGGGATTGCAAAAGGGAGAAGTCGGCCCACACCAAACCGGCCCGCAACCGTTACACCGAGCACCCCATGTGTAAATCTATCTTGCCAAGGGGTAGGTGTTCCGCAGTATGGCGCTTTTTTGAGGAAAGTGCAGACTACAAAAGAGTGGTAGTTTGCAACCTGTGTCATACCAAAGTGAACACTAGCAACTTCACCACCACCAGCATGATCCGCCACATGGCATTCAAGCACCCTAACAAGTGGGTCAAACGCCTGGGTTCGCAATCTGGGTCTGTGGGTCACACCACTGCCTCCTCTTCCCCTGTGTTATGCACTGCTGGCCAATCCCCTGTTGAAGACGCAGGCACGGAAGGCCCCTCGCCCTGGTACTTCGCATGAACCATCAGCAACAACATCCACTTCCCTGTCCCAGCGCAGCGTCCAAATGTCCATAACACAGTCATTTAAACGCAAGAGCAAATACCCACCAACCCACCCACAGGCCGTTGCACTAAATGCGCAACTTTCGAAAATTACTGGCCCTTGAAATGTTGCCATTTAGGCTTGTGGACACCGAAGCCTTCCGCAGCCTGATGTTGGCGGCCGTCCCTCTGTACGCAGTCCCCAGCCGCCATTTTTTTTCCACGGTATGCCGTGTCCACCTTACACCAGCATGTGTACCAGAACATCACCCGTGCCCTGACCAACTCAGTTACTGGGAAGGTCCACTTGACCAAAGACACATGGACAAGTGCTGGTTGCCAGGGACGCTACATTTCCTTGACCGCACCCTAGGTGAATGTTGTAGAGGCCGCGAGTTAGTCGTACCCTGGGACGGTACAGGTGCTACCCACGCCCAGGATTGCGGGCCCTACGTCCATCAGGGTCTTCGCCAGCAGCTATATTACTGGCTCCAACCCCCACTTCTCCTCCTCCGCCGCCTTATCCTCCACTTCCACCTCCAGCAGCAGTCAGCCATCAGTCGCTAGCTGGAAGCAGTGTAGCACTGCTGTGGGTAAGCGTCAACAGGCCGTGCTGAAGTTGATTTGTTTAGGGGACAAACAGGACACCGCCGCAGAGCTTTGGCAAGGTATAAGGGACCAAACCGAGCTGTGGCTCTTGCCACTCAACCTTCAACCAGGCATGGTTGTGTCTCACAATGGCCGTAACTTGATGGCGGCATTGGAGCTCGGCAACCTGACACACATCCCATGCCTAGCCCACGTCTTAAACTTGGTTCAGCGGTTTATCAAAACCTATCCCAATTTGCCAGAGCTACTAGTGAAGGCGCGCCGCGTGTGTGCCCATTTCCGCAAGTCGTCCACAGCTTCAGCCGGTCTGTCAACGCTGCAGGAGCGCTTGCGGCTTCCACCTTACTGACTGTTCTCCGACGTGACCACATGCTGGAACTCTACGTTCCACATGTTGGCCAGGCTTTGTGAGCAGCAGAGGGCAGTTGTGGAATACCAGCTGCAACATGTTCGTTGCCTTTCGAGTCAACTGCCACTATTCACAAGCGAGGAGTGGGCATTGATGTCAGACTGCTGTGGGGTTTTAAAAAAACTTTGATGAATCCACACAGATGGTTACTGGCGATAACGCTATTATAAGTGTAACCGTCCCACTGCTGTGTCTACTCAAACGATCGCTGCTCACAATTAAGGACGGCGCTCTGAATGTGGCCCACCCTCAGTTCGACTTCTCAGCGCGAATTGGACCATGAAGAGGAGGAGGAGCTGGAGACAGTTGCCTCTGCTACAGAGGGTAGTACCCATGGAACTTTAATTCCATTTGTTCAGTGTGGATGGGCAGAAGAGTAGGAGATGAAGAGTCATCCTGATGTCGACATCGACGTCTTGCCTGTTGGTACTCTGGCACACATGGTTGACTTCATGTTAAGCTGCCTTTCCAGCGACCCTCGCGTTATACACATTTTAGACAACACGAATTACTGGGTGTTCACACTTCTCGACCCCAGCTACAAAGAGAACTTCTCATCTCTCATTCTTCTGGTGGAGAGGACGAGCAAAATGGTGCAATACCAGAAGATCCTTGTTGGAAAATTGCTCCCAAATTTTCCATCTGACAACACTGGCGGCAGAGTCCATACTTCCTTAGGCAAATGAGGAAGGGAGACAAGGGGAACACACAGCAGTTCCAACAAAGGCAGGGCAACACTCTCCAAGGCATGGGACACTTTCATGACACCCCACCAGCAACCTCACCCTGAAGCGCGGCCTAGTGATACTAGGAGGGAAAAGTTTTTGAAGATGGTGAAGGAATACATGGCGGACCGTGTCAGCGTCCTAAATGTTCCCTCAGTGCCTTACATGTACTGGCTGTCCAAGCTGGACACGTGGCACGAACTTGCGCTCTACGCCTTGGAGGTGCTGGCCTGCCCTGCCGCCTGCGTTTTGTCTGAGCGTGTATTTAGTGCTGCTAGGGGCATTATAACTGATAAGCGTATCCGCTTGTCCACTGGCAATGCTGACAGGTTGACTCAGATAAAAATGAACAAGGCTTGGATTGCCCCTGACTTCTCAACTCCACCAGAGGAGAGCTGAGCTGATGATGAACGTAAAGGCAATTTCAATCTATCATTTATAATAATCTACTGTAGTGTATTCCCATGCACCTTTTCCACCACAAAAAAAAGAGTATATGGTTAAATCTTGTTTTCTCCTCCTCCTCCTCCTCATCCAGATTGTACAGTCAGGTCCATAAATATTGGGACATTTACAATTCTAACATTTTTGGCTCTATACACCACCACAATGGATTTGAAATGAAACGAACAAGATGGGCTTTAATTTGAGGGTATTTACATCCAAATCAGGTGAACATTGTAGGAATTACAACAGTTTGCACTGGCGAGACCCCCCCGCAGAGGTCGAATGTAATCTGCGAGGGAACCTGGTAGCAGGTGTTCATTCTCCTGCAGCGCCACCACTGGGAACATAAGGCATTACACTATTCTCATTGAAATCGATAGGCTGACCATGTAATGCATGGACACGTATGTCTGTGTGGTAAAAAGACGAGTTGTCACACCCCACACTGCTGTAAATTGATGGACTGGCTGCCATATGTTTCTAAATTTGCCAGGGTGGCTGCTACTTTCCCCAGCAATTATAAAGTAAGTAGTGATTAATGCATTGTTATCACAAATTACCATAATTAATTCTGATTTTCACTACCATTTAGCCTCAGAACGTACCATAGATTGAGATTGATTTTACCGCAGAAGTAGCTTTCCCATGAGCTCTTTTTAGCGTAGCGGGGGAAGGGAGACGACAACTGCTTTGAGCGCATTTCTGGCTCATATAAGGAATGTCAGTCCATCCTTTCATTGTACTGGCAAATTAAAAGTACTACCTTTGCTCTAGGATTGCTCAGTAGTGTGATACTGCATGGACAAGAAGACAGATATGTATAGGAGGATGTACTTCTATTTATTTTTTACTCAGAATAGAAAATGACCCATTGGTTTCTATGGTAGAGTGTTGTGGGCATGCTCTGTGTCATGTGAAGAAGTCACTTTGCAGGGAGGGGGAGGAGGTGAGCATCGCCTATTATTAATGGTGGATCCTGTGGTATCCAGCTTTATAATAGATGTATTATTTTTCATTGTAATCCTGCCCTCTGATGATAATGGGATGACTGGTGATCATGTTTCTAATATACAGAGCACAAGCTGAAAAGTGACAGGAAGCACTTAGGCTCCATTCACACGTCTGCAATGTGTTTTGCGGACCGCACATTGCCGGCACTAATAGAATATGCCTGTTCTTGTCTGCAATTGCGGACAAGAATAGGACATGTTCTATTTTTTTCGGGAACGGAATTGCGGACCCGGAAGTGTGGGTCCTCAATTCCGTGTCCGGGCAGCACATCGTGCTGCCTCATAGAAGTGAATGGGTCCACAATGCGGAACGAAATTGCGGACGTGTAAATGGACCCTACTTGGAGTACTCTGTGGCACAATATTTGAGGATTTTATTTTTAAAAATGATCTCTATATTACATGGCTTCCTCCCTGTACATAATACTCAGAGCGCTCGCTGCTTTACCAGTTATTTCTCTTACTCGTCATTATGCAAATCACATAATAAAAAAAAAATCTTGTAGATCTATTGTGGTTAGTTTAATGACAGGTTATATTGAGTCGGCTCTGCAGCACGTTGTATATCTTCCTTCTGTGGGATGCGAGCCAGGATGTGGCTGATAATCCGCTCTCTTGTATAATGAGCACAGCAGTGAGTTGCGCAAATATAATTATAATATAATATACAATGACTATGACAATATGAACAAAAATAGATCACGAAACACTGAATCAAAGGGCTTTTCCCATTGTACAGGTGATAGAATTAAGGATCTTACCTTGCTACCAGAGGTGCAATTATAGAGGGTGCAGAGGTTTCTGTTCCACCAGGGACCTGGTGGCCTCCTGTCACATAGGAGGACACAACGGCACATGTCAGATAGGGGGCAGTGTTATGGATTTGACCCTGAGCTTTGTAACACGTGTACTCATTGCGCTTCTACTTTCTCATTCCTTGAACAATATATGACCACTAGAGGGAGCTTCAGAGCTAACGGTATACTGTGCACACACTGAACACTGATAATAGCAGGCTAAACTCTCAGGCTCCTCCTAGTGGTGGTCACAGGCAGCCTAAAAGTTTTCTCTTAATGGGGTTTTCTGGGAGTATAATATATTGATGATCATCAATATCTAATCCATGGAGGTCCGACTCCCGACATCCCCGCCGATCAGCTGTTTGAATAGGCCGCTGCAGCCTCTTCCTTGGCCAGTGACATCACGTTCATTGGTCACATGGCCTAGGTACAGCTCAGTCCCACTCAAGTGAATGGGGCTGAGCTGCAATACCAACTACTACTACAACTACTATACTATGGATGGTACCAGGGTCAGACTGGGGTTCCTTGGTCTCATCAGACAAAATTATAATCAGGCCACAACCCCCATTTCTTCAATAAAGTTTAATAGGTTTTGATTTAAAGAAATAGACCCTAGTGGTAAGTGACTGGCGGCTCCAAATGATTATTTTCTCCTGGTCTCCTGGACCCACTATGGCATCAGAGCCTGGCCCACCGGTGGATCCTCTGGTACTCACACTGGACGGTACTGTGCTTGGAATGCTGTGAGGAGGCAGCAGCGCTCACCAGAGCTCCACAGCCTTTTCAAATAGCGGATCGGCAGCAGAGCCTGGGGTCGGACCCCCACCGATCTGATATTGGTGACCTATCCAGATATTGATGACCTATATTACAAATGAATTAGACCAGAATGTTGGACCGAAAAACACCATGATAGTTGAAGGTTAACATGCACTTTAGTATTACAGCCCCATAAAATGATAAGATTGACAATCCTGGCATGTATCTCTGCGTACAGTATTGACATAAGCCTTAAGGCCACGTTCACACATGAGACTGATTGCATTTAGCTACTGCACAAAGAAAATACATGGGTTAATTTAAAATTATGATTGTATCCTATTCCGCCATTCTGTTTTATGTTTTTTTTTTGCACTTTTATGCTACTTTATGCACACTGCTTCTTTTCCATGTCCTTAAAGGAGTTATCCAGGAAATGATAATAATGGCCTATCCTCAGTATAGGTCGTCAGTATCACATCGACGGGGGTCCAAGTCCCGGCACCCCCAACCTATCAGCTGTTTCAGGGAGCTAAGGTGCTCACCGGAGGGCTGATGAGCACAGGGGGGTGTGGTGGGGGGGCTCTCAGGAGCTTAACAAGGATAGCGCTGTACGTCATATAGCGGTTGTGCTTGGTATTGCACCTTAGCCCCATTGACTTCAACAGGGCTGAGCTGCGACTAGGCCATGTGACCGATGTACAGTGATGTCACATTACCTAGAAAGAGGCAGCAGTGCTCACGGAGTGCCAGGCCTAGCAGCTGATCGGCTGGGGTGCCAGGTGTCGGACCCCCAGCAATCTGATATTGATGACCTATCCTCAGGATAGATCATGAATATTAATTACAGGATAACCCCGTTAATGTGCATATTAAAAGTAAAAAAACAAAACAATACATCAGCTTTTTAATATATATTTTTTTTGCAATGCAGTTTTTTCCCCAAAATGGACATTAATAAGGGAAAAGCAACACATCTTGATAAAAACAGTGTGTATCTTTAGTAGGGACTAGAGGAAAGCGAATAAATTTGTGAGAATCGATCAGCCTCATCAAGCAGACTTCTGCACCTGTGACAGAGTGCCACCAAAGCTGAGGACACGTCCCCTGCTACTTGATTGATAAGGCTGGACATGTCGCCCCGGCCCTGACAATATCAGGCTAGTGCTACTAATCCTAGTAGCGGTGCAAGCACAGAGGGGGTCATTTATGACCAGATATACGCCACTTTTGTGGTGTATATCTGGCGCAGACTCTGTCGTGCACCATAGTGCGGAAGAATCTGCAACTTCTTTCCCGTTCACACCAGTTCTAAAAAAAGTAGGTGTGGCGTGGCTGGTGGACGGGCCCCTCTCATTCATCATTTTCTACACCTCGTTTAGGCCTAGAAAATGGTCTAAATGTAAGACAGCAAGGAATCTGTCTTAAATTTAGAACTGGCGCAGGATCCGCCGAAGTTATGTAGAGGCTAGTGCCTGTACATGGTGTCGGCAGATCCTCCGCCAGTTAAGGGCTTCTAGAGAGCGGCAGCAACTTTGCATGTGCCGCTCTCTAGAAGGGACTCCTTGTGCAATCATACAGGTTTTGTACACGTGGGTTTGGCAACTTCATGAACCCTGAGGCTGGATTCACATATAGGTATTTTGCAGCATCTTTTAGAAATGTTCCTTTTTTTTTTTGTGGGAAATATCAAATGTAGTACACACAACCGTTTTCTGCTTTCTGGCCTCCCCCCCCCCCCCCCTTCCCCAATTGGTGCCTTTCTATTTCGCGCTTGCATTTTTTTTTCTTACAAGAAAATAATGCTGCATGTTGAAGCAATGGTGTTTTTTTTCATTTTATTCTCTATACAGAAAAATGTCTGAAAAAAGATATCTACACATCTGCCACTAAAACAACACCATATGAACTGACAATACCGGGGAGACAGACCAATGACGTACTAGGTAAAAAAGGGGAAGGGTAGTGTGTGTGTGTGTGTGGGGGGGTTCTCGCAGAGAAGTAGGCCTAGCAGGTATTAAGTATACAGAAGCATTGGCTCCTGCTTTGACCTAGGGAACTTGGGCAACCAGCAACAAAAATGAGAGGAAGGTCAGCAGAGCGGGATGCAGGCGTTTTAGAGAGCTCTGCTGCAATCGGGGCCCAACCGAGCTATAATCTTTTTTGATCAAAAATGGGGAAAACCGTAAGAGAAAAGTCTAAGGAGACCCCTGGGAAGTCTAAGCAAGCTCTAGGTCAAGGAGATTTGGACAAATTTATAAAAAAAAAATGAGAGGAAGGTGAACAGATGGGCGAGCCCAGACTAAACACCGCGGGACCCACAAGAAACTAAATAGAGAGAAGGGAAGTACAAGAACGATCTAACGTGGGATAAAAAAAAAAAAGAACATTTAGCTATTTATAATTTTTTAATAAATTTTCCTGGTGGTGGCCATATTGGAGACATACACTTCCTTCCTGTGTCTTCTGTATAAACAGTGCATCCGTGTGTGTGTGTGCTTTATGGCAGCTGCAATGAATGGGAGTTGTCTAAAAATGTCTACGTGAAGTTGCTCAGAGACCAACAATCACAGGGGAGCCACATACTGAGCCTTATCTATGTGTATAGTTTACAGTGTTAAGGCCCGTTTACCCCGGCCAATAAAGAGGGCAATGATCAGGAATGAGGAGTGTGCATTCCCAATCACTGCCTGCTCACTACCTGCATTTACGTGCAGCAATGATTGCTGCTATATAGGAATGAATGATCGTTACTGTGATCATTCATCCCCATACAGTTTAATTGTTTGTTGCAAGCACATCCCTGTTTGTTGCGAGCACCGACAAACAAGGATTTTTGGTGCAGCATGAAAGATTAAATCAACTGACAAGCAAGTGTCATCGGTGGCACATTTACTTGGGTCAATCATTGGGAATTGGCGTTCCTGACCCTCACTCTCCTGCCTTATCTAGGCTTTAGCAGTACAACAGAGCTGCCATTAAATTCACTATCCTTTGCTGTCTCTGCCCCGGTCTACACAGCAAAGTGAGCTGAACAAAACAGGAAGTGTCAGCTCATTGTTAGTGCTCTAGTGGCCGGTGTGAGAACTGCAATATTTCAAGATCGAATATTTCAAGATGGTTCTAATGGATAGTCCATGTTTATAGTAAAAACCTGATTTAGCAAATATCATTTTCTGATGATACTTCCCCTTTAAGGATCCATCCAAACCAGACAAGTCACATTACCACCCGCATTTGCTGATTTATTAACTAATTTATTTACATTTTCCCCTTCGGCATCCGTGGAAACCAGGCGCCGTGTAGTTAATGAAATAAGATGACTCATGGCCATGTGAGTCAGACACATTGGATGAAGCATTGTTGAGAATCTTGAGACGCAGGCCTATGTGTTTTGTATTGAATAGTATTTGGGATAGCATAGCCTTGTTGGATTTGGCCGACACCATCGCTATTTGCTGATATCAACAATGCCCTCTGATTATATATCTCATTATATGATGGCGAAGTGGATTGCAATTCCACGCATGTTGTCCAGCACAACTTGTATGTTGAACACAGGACGATGAGACAGGTAAATTCAATGCAAATCTGCTCCACGTGAGGGTGTTTATTACAACATAAATGGGAGTTTCAAATTCCAGGTTCATTAATCCGAACATTCCAGGTTCATTAATCCGAACATGTCATTTAATGCAAATGAAAAGACACATTTGGCATTAGATCTGTTTCAGTGGAACTAGTTGAACAGGTGGCAACACGTCTGTACAGCAGAAAAAAGAAGATATGAGCAGTATGTAACTCTAAAGCTGGCCAGAGAGAGAAGCAAAGCTGGGAGAAAGACGGGTTCTCCAGGCGGGGGGCGGATTGGGAACTTAAAAAAGGAGCTCTGAAAAAAAACTAAAAACTAAAAGTGGCGCCAATGTTGTAGACGGGTCCAGATTTACAGAAGGTGGGGCAACACAAGTAGATGGGGCCAGTACTTGGTGGTAGGGTCAGTAATACAGTAGTGCAGCACAGAATACCATCCCACAGAACCAAATACTACAAAATACCTCCCCAGAAGCTGTCCCTCTGTGGTGGCCATCAATAGCTACCATGTTCTGTCCTCCTCCAATTGTCTCTAATATTGATATGGAGCGGGGGGGCTTAGGAGGTGAGATGTGGGCCACAACACCATGCCAGCTCTACCTTCAGACCTTCAGCATACTGCCTGGACTTCCTCTAATAAAGACCTCTATAGTTCCCCCAATGGTATGTACTCGACCAGTGGCAGTGAGAAAGGCTTGTGTGGCCCTAGGGGGCTTGGCCCACTGGGAAAATTCCCTATAGGGTCTATGGCTAGTCCACCCCTGCCTCCAGGATTCAATGCATGTACCATTGAAGTGATGAGCAGTTGTAATTACACCGTAGGTGGGGCTTAGGGGTTGCTAGTCGGCGCTGACCGATTCACGCGCATTACAAAACACAAGGTGCATATTAAAATATTTAACACTATATATATAATGACTATATAAACTGACTAGGGTCTCTGCTGCACCTCGTCTCTGCTGCACTGTACTGTATTTTTCGCCCTATAAGACGCACCTAGGTTTTAGAGTAGAACAATAAGAAAAAAAAATTTTCATTACACCTCAGGTCAGACCAGCAATCAAACCCCCAATGTTAAACAGACCTCAGATCAGACCCCCAATGCCTCAGATGAACCCCCCAAACTTTAGCCATCTATCAGCCCCCATGTCAGCCGTCAGCCCCTTTTGTCAGCCGTCAGCCCCTTATGTAAGCCGTCAGCCCCTTATGTCAGCCGTCAGACCCTTATTTCAGCCGTCAGACCCTTATTTCAGCCGTCAGACCCTTATGTCAGCCGTCAGCCCCTTATGTCAGCCGTCAGCCCCTTATGTCAGCCGTCAGCCCCTTTTGTCAGCTGTCAGCCCCTTATGTCAGCCGTCAGCTTCTTATGTCAGCCATCAGCCCCTTATGTCAGCCATCAGCCCCCCCATGTCAGCTATCAGCCCCTTATGTCAGCCATCAGCCCTTATCTCAGCCCCCAGGGCAAATAAAAAAAGAAACACTTACCTCTCCTGCTTCTGGTCACCATCGCGATCCTCTTCATCCTATAGTCGGCTGTGTATCGCCGCACACAGTGTGAGGTCACAGAGCGACCTCACGCTGTGCACAGCCCTGCACAGCCGATAGCCGAGCCAAGGACTAGGAAGCGGTGAGTACAGATCCTTCACCGCTTCCTGGTCCTCCTGTACTAATGAAGCACTTCCATAATGGAAGCGTTACATTAGTACCGCGTTAAAGACTGCCCTGATCGCCGCGGCCCGGCAAACAATCTTCCAGGGCCCGATCCTGGGCCGCGGCCTGGCGGTTGAGGACCGCTGCTATAGACGAAAAGCATCATACACTGACGAGCAAAAGGGTAACAATGCTTTGAACTTTTGACTTTCAGGCTCCATATCTCACTATCCACTACAGCTTCAAACTTGATACTACCATCATTTTATAGACAATCATCTTGGATATCTCACACATAAATTGGACTTGCAGCTATTTAGCATATCATTAGTTATGCAGATTCTTGTCATGTGACTCCATTGTTACTGTTTTGCTCCTAAAATTCTAAATTTTAATTTTTATTATTTTGTAAATCCATCTTTGGCTTTCAACACTGCCTGAATCCTTCTGGGCATGCTCTCGAATTATGTTCCCTGGTCTCTTCTATACGTTCCCAATGTTGGTGCATACTGGTCAACTCACTTGGGTACGAATACAGATTTTTCTTCAACTCTACCCACAAGCGTTTGAGGTCCCGGGACTGTGGGGGCCAATCCAGCTTTTCTACTTCATTGTCATTGAACCATTTCTTTACAAATCACGATGCATGCTTCGAGTCATTGTCCTGCTGGAACACTATGTTGTAATTTTCATACCCACAGTTCATACCCAAAGTAATTTGTCTTGTAGGATACTCACATATAGCTGAGACCACCATCGATCCTGATCAAATATCCAACACCTTTGGCTGTGAAACAACCCCATATCATCAGGCTTCCTCCACCAAACTTGACAGTTCCCTCAATTTCTTGATCCCCCTTTTCCCTTGTTTCTTTCTTGCACCCATCAGAGCCCAGTCTATTGATTTTTGTCTCTTCGCTCCAAATCACCAGTTTCCAATTTTCTACTGTCCACTGTTCATACTGTTTTGCAAACTCGAGCTGACGATGTTATGACGATATTAAGGCTTTGTCACCTTTTTTCGGGCCACCATTCCAGACTTGTGTAATGCGCGTTGCACGGTTCTTGCATGGACTTCTGTGATCTCACTATTACAAAGCATACGAGCCACCTCCATTGCCATGTTTGTCGCGTCAGAACCGATAGACCTTGTGATGAGCTGACTTATTGACTCCAATATTTTGCCTGGACGTCCACCTCTTAGCTTTATAATGGATGGAAGGACTTCATTTCGTATTCTTCCAGCTGTCATTGCGCTCACATGATGCAGTTTGGCAATTTTCTTGGCTGAGATACCACTATCGATGAGCTGGATAATGCTCTTCTTTTGGGGGAAATCTTCATGGCTGCTCCTTGATTCGAACCAGTGACCTTTCACTTGGGAATCAACCTAATAAGACGCTGAGCTATTAGGGAATGTGAGAACAGGTTGTAATTTGTAGTATACAAGAAGAAAAAGGTTGTTCCACTACCAGGAGAAAAACAGTAAACAGGCTGAAATTTACATCTGAGATTGACCACGAAACGTTGGCATTCCTGGATGTCCGTATAACCAAACATCTGGGTGAGTTACGTACTGAGACCTATAGGAAGGCCACCTCTACCAATAGTTTGCTTCAATGGGATAGCTACCACCCACTGAGCCTGAAACGAGGCATTCCCAGGGACCAATATCTGCGCATGAAAAGGAACTGTTCATCTTATTCCGCTTTCTATGAACAATCTGCAGCCTTCCAACAGCGAGGCTATCCTGATCAGATACTAAGGGCGGCATTCCAACATGCCAATCAGAGAGATCGGCACTCTCTACTTGCGACAAATGTCTCTCATTGTCAGACTGACACCATAACTAGAATTGTTGGCACCTATGATAAACAGAATCAGAGGGTAAGAGATATCCTGAACAACAACTGGGACATCCTACTTTCTGATCCTGACATAGTAGGATGTCCCCCCTCCCCTGTTATCAAACCAAGACACCGATTAAACATCTTTATTCCAATTTAATTTATTTTATTGACATCTAGTTGCAGAGTACTAGCTTATAGTAATTATAAGAGAATATTATTCTAATACCCAAGTGATCTGAGAGGAAACAAAAATCAGTATTAGGCGATGCGTTCCATAAACAACCAACGGCATCTGTTTGCGTTCCACAGACAGGAAGTAGCGATCACATGATGATCAAAACTTCTGATCACATGACCGGATGTGACTTAGGGTATCGGAGTAATAGAAAACAGCGGGGCCGGCTAACAGGTACGTCACCTTCGTGGTACCTAGTTCTAACACCAATGAGAACACCGGCATAGTAACACACCCACTGAAGCATCACTCATCCATGAGTCAGAGGGGGCGTTACTAAACATGTGGCGCCAAAAGCTCGCTATTTAAACTCTGCCCCAATATATAAGAGGTTGCATATCATCAGCCTCTGTTACCGCCAGAACTTTTAGCCACCATCCTTCGGCTATGAAAATATAATATAAAGTCCCCTGACGAACCAAGTCTTTACTTGGGGAAACGCATCGGGACATTTTCACTATCATTTATAGGACAATCTACCTTGTCCTCAAAATAAGCAGCCCACTGTGAGAAAGCATCTTAGGGTCATGTAGGGGTAAGTAAAGGGTTTAGTTACCAGGTACCTATAAGGATATCTAACCTTCAGATCGCACCTGTATTACATCTATCTTACAAGAACATCTTCAAATCGTAAGTGCCATTTCCTTCTCTACCTTCTTACCAACAAGTATTTCTGTTACCCTGATGCTAAAGGTGGGTTTCGCTGCATCTTTAGTCTGGCCTACAAATATAATATCATGGAATATTTGGAATGATGCTCTTTTAAAATATCATTTAGTAAAAGTTAAATTTTAAAACAGGTAGCTATATTTTTCTGTGATATTATTGATGATAGCCTACCACTATAATATATGACACTCTGTGATTATGGTGAGAAATGGAGCCTGAAAGTCAAAAGTTCAAAACATTGTTGCCCTTTTGCTCGTCAGTGTATGTTTGGTACTCTGTACAGTATTAGAATGTATTGGCTCCGATAAGCCTAAGAGACTTTGCGCAATAACTTCATAAATTGATTTCTACTGTAAAAAAACATTTCCCGAACTCGGGTTCGGTTCCAAGTGTTACCAAGCGCTCGCTCCGTACAGAATGGAAACAAAGTTTTATGCAAATCGACTTCAGATGTTTTATCCTAAGTCGATTCGCTCATCCCTAGTCACAAACTATGCTGAAGATAGGTTATCAATATGCTAGCATTGTACAACCCCTCATGTCGAAAGTCTGTGATTATCAGGGGTGGCACTCTAGGCTTTGGCCTGTAGGCAAGCCACAGAAGGAACATTTATACATGAGTAGACTGAACAGCATATGTATGCTATCGTATGTATATTATGAGCACTCAAGTGACGAAGAAAATTTGTGACGAATGGGCCGGGCAGTCAATGGTTGGAAACCATTATGTTGTTACTACAGACACTCATATTATTGGCATGAGCGCTCATTACAGGTCACATTATTGGAATCATCTGCGCATCTAAGTACTGTTTTATGGGACATTCCTTTGAAGCTTTACATATTTTCTTGCTTGTCCTGCACGCTGTTTGTCAAGCTTTCATAAAAACTCTTGCTTCTATTATGCTGTGCATATAAAACTATTCACTGCAGCAGAACAGTTCCCGAAAAGGATGATGTTTTTCTTTTTCTTTTTTGTGCTTTACACAGTAAACAAACACAAAGTCAGTGTCAGCAAAGTGCACTTCATCCTTATCTCTGGTGACCATACCATGATTACCCCCTGTTCATTCCATATACAGATAAAGCAGGCAATGATCAATCCTCCATGATATGAATGGTACCTGGAATATATCTTTATATTCAGAGGGGTAACTTCAAGCTCCTGCACCTCAATGCAAAATCAGTAACAGGGCCAATCAATGATCAGGCATAATCTATGGTACTAGTGTCCTTTCAGGTCAGAGGAACCTTTCAGGTCTTCTCAAGCTCCAGGACCTACGTCTTTGAGGCTCCTCTAGTTACCCCCTGATACGGGGTGGACTGGCCATAGATAGACCTTACAGGGAAAATTCCTGGTGGGCCGATGCCCAGGGGGCCACCCAAGCCCTGCTCTCTGTCTTTGGATGGGCACATAATAAACTATCGGTGGTAATTAACGCTGTTAGAATCAGGTACTTATGTACATGACCAGTAACCACACATGACCTCCTGAATTTAATAGCTGTGGCCCACATCTCACCTGCTAAGCCCCCATCTCCATATCTTTATCAGGGACAACCGGAGGAGGAGGACAGAAAATGGCAGCTATTAATGACCACAACAGAAGGAGAGCCTTTGGGGCAGTATATTATGCTGCACTGTGGCATTTGGTTCTAATGGGATGTTATTTTGCGCTATGGTATTGCTGACCCAGCCTACCAGTGTTACCCTGTTTTTCAGTTTAGACTTGCCTACAACATTTAGGTTCCGTGTCCACCCCTGCCCTGATGACACAGTATACAATCACAAGAATGAAGCTAACTGATGAAGGCTCAAGGCTTGCTTTCCCTTTGATTTTTACCAACTCCTGCTTCCCCTCCCGTCATGCTAAGTGAGGGGGTGGGCTTCCATGGAGAGCACAGTGGCTGTGGCCCTACTTGGTGCTACAATTCACATGAATGGGACTGAGCTGAAATACCACGCGCAGCCAGTAGTGATCACCGAAGAATTGCGGCCATTTCATTTAGCTGATTGGCGGCAGTAGTGGAGCCAGATAGACCATCAATATTACAGTATCGGAAAACAAACTTTAAATTGGTTGTCTAGATTTTTAAAATTTACAAGAAAAAGCTCCCCTATTCCGATGTTTTGTGGTCCCCCCAGGTCTCTTTCAAAACACTGGAAATGACAGCTCAGCCAATGTCCAGTCCCAATGATCAGAGGAGCCAGGAAGCAGAAACCGGCAGATGATCCTTAAGTGTCGGAACAAGGGTGTCGGGGACCAATAACACTTATTTTATTATTTTACACCAAGCAGAACCTTTTTTTATAAATTTTAAAATGGACAGAGAACCCCTTTAATGATCTTGTGAGTGGCAATGTAGTCCAACCATTCCATTTTTTATTTTGGTTGACCGCGTTTGAACCTACTGAAGGTCTTCTGGATACTTCTGTGCTTCTCGATAACAAGGCCGCTTCCGAGACAGCTGAGAAGCGTGAGACCCAAGGTTGTTATTTTGTACATTTGGAGCGCCAACGAATATACAAAATCCATAGTAGAAAAGGACGTTGAATAGTTTTGCTGAGGAGCGCAGGAGGGGTCTACATTCCTCGCTGTTTACATTAATTTTCTGGGTGAAAGGTTATCATTATAATTGTGCCATAAAGGGGGGGTAGAAGCTGATGAAAGCCGAGATTAATCACTGTGAAATAATAGATTGTGCCAGCTATATACATTCCTGTCTTACTCTAAGCTGTGGTTTTCAGCATTTTCTTTTGCAGCTTACTGTAGGTGTAAATTTCCTTGACTGTAGTGGACCAAACTGAATAAACTATTATGTAGACATAAAGGTAGGACTTGAGGAAACGACCCATAATTGTTCATAATTCTATACAATGAATAGCGTATATCAAATCATTACATTTTCCTCTCGCCCTCGCCTAGCGCCCCCTGCTGTTTATCTTTTGGTCCACCTTCTCTTGCATTCAGAGGTGGACTAAGAGTAGACTCTTATATCGGCGGGACATAATTCCGGTAGTTTGTCCAACAGAAGAGCAAACTTCTGGAGTTATCTTATCCAGTACTGTTGCACACACCGGGTACTGCTGGCATTCCGCTGCATGTAGAGTGCCGGCATTTATGCCAGAAACCAGTCGGATCCCATGATAGTCAATGGAGATCTGGTGGTGCCCAGCTGAATGTAGTCTGTTACCCTGCTGGAACAGACTACTGGAGTCACCTGCCGGAGATGTGAACGAAGCCCGATTGCTTGTAGTTTACCTGCTCCCTTCCCCTCCCCTGGCATAGTGAAACGGCACAGACACGCTTGATTCATTCAACCCCACTAAATTCATAGAAATATACTGTATATCCATTTCGCTCTCTAGAAAGCAGATAAGGAAATTGTGGGGGCATTACACACCATATGTATCATTGGGGCCATATGTAAGGGACTATTTTCTATGCAGGGCAAAAGGTTAACAAGATCCAACTGCAATACATTCAAGGAGATACAGCTATCTTATGAGCTCCTGCCCACACACAAAAAGGGAAGAAAGTCCTCCAGATAGTTGAGTAAAACGTTTAAACAAGGGGCATTGTAACAATTGCTTGTCTATTTACGCATAGACAGCCGGGTCCATAAATATTGGGACATCGACACATCTCTATCATTTTTGGCTCTATACACCACCACAATGGATTTGAAATAAAACAAACAAGATGTGCTTTAACTGCAGACTGTCAGCTTTAATTTGAGGGTATTTACATCCAAATCAGGTGAACGGTGTAGGAATTACAACAGTTTGCATATGTGCCTCCCACTTGTTAAGGAACCAAAAGTAACGGGACAATTGGCTTCTCAGCTGTTCCATGGCCAGGTGTGTGTTATTCCCTCATTATCCCAATTACAATGAGCAGATAAAAGGTCCAGAGTTCATTTCAAGTCTGCTATTTGTATTTGGAATCTGTTGCTGTCAACTCTCAAGATGAGATCCATAGAGCTGTCCCTATCAGTGAAGCAAGCCATCATTAGGCTGACAAAAAAAAAAAAAAACATCAGAAAGATAGCAAAAACATTAGGCGTGGCCAAAACAACTGTTTGGAACATTCTTAAAAAGAAGGAACGCACCGGTGAGCTCAGCAACACCAAAAGACCCGGAAGACCACGGAAAAAAATCTGTGGTGGATGACCGAAGAATTCTTTCCCTGGTGAAGAAAGCACCCTTCACAACAGTTGGCCAGATCAAGAACACTCTCCAGGAGGTAGGTGTATGTGTGTCAAAGTCAATAATCAAGAGAAGACTTCACCAGAGTGAATACAGAGGGTTCACCACAAGATGTAAACCATTGGTGAGCCTCAAAAACAGGAAGGCCAGATTAGAGTTTGCCAAACGACATCTAAAAAAGCCTTCACAGTTCTGGAACAACATCCTATGGACAGATGAGACCAAGATCAACTCGTACCAGAGTGATGGGAAGAGAAGAGTATGGAGAAGGAAAGGAACTGCTCATGATCCTAAGCATACCACCTTATCAGTGAAGCATGGTGGTGGTAGTGTCATGGCGTGGGCATGTATGGCTGCCAATGGAACTGGTTCTCTTGTATTTATTGATGATGTGACTGCTGACAAAAGCAGCAGGATGAATTTTGAAGTGTTTCGGGCAATATTATCTGCTCATATTCAGCCAAATGCTTCAGAACTCATTGGACGGCGCTTCACAGTGCAGATTGACAATGACCCAAAGCATACTGCAAAAGCAACCAAAGAGTTTTTTAAGGGAAAGAAGTGGAATGTTATGCAATGGCCAAGTCAATCACTGGACCTGAATCCGATTGAGCATGCATTTCCCTTGCTGAAGACAAAACTGAAGGGAAAATGCCCCAAGAACAAGCAGGAACTGAAGACAGTTGCAGTAGAGGCCTGGCAGAGCATCACCAGGGATGAAACCAGTGATGTCTATGTGTTCCAGACTTCAGGCTGTAATTGACTGCAAAGGATTTGCAACCAAGTATTAAAAAGTGAAAGTTTGAGTTATGATTATTATTCTGTCCCATTACTTTTGGTCCCTTAACAAGTGGGAGGCACATATGCAAACTGTTGTAATTCCTACACCGTTCACCTGATTTGGATGTAAATACCCTCAAATTAAAGCTGACAGTCTGCAGTTAAAGCACATCTTGTTAGTTTCATTTCAAATCCATTGTGGTGGTGAATAGAGCCAAAAATGGTAGAATTGTGTCGATGTCCCAATATTTATGGACCTGACTGTATTTCCAGGAGGAAGAACAGAGAATCAACACAATGCTTTATTCCAAGAAAAAAATGGTTCTTTTACAGGAAATCCAACTATATGCCAGAAGAGGAATAGATACTCTAGACTACTTGTCACCAGTTGATTTGGACAAAGGCGTATAAAGATCACAATTAGCAAAAATTCTTTAGAAAAAGTACAGGTAAAGATAATTTGCTGCATATGCTTGAAATCATAATTGTTGCTTATCTTTCCCCTAGTGTAGTAGGTATTGCAGAGAGCGCAGTACAACCTGACAGCAGTGTTCAGTTCTCCAGCAGCGCCTCCACAGGGGTAATCAAGTATTGCATGTTGTCAAATATCAGAGAGTTTGACATGTATACAACCGCTCTGTGCCTATTGCCAGCTTATTCAAAAATTATTACCCTTGCTTCATGCAACACTTCAGTTGCAGAGGACATATGCAGTGTATCATGGAGCCTGTTTTGATGGATACTGACTCCCACTGTCTCACTATACAAAACTGTATCATAACATCCAACCTACAGCTCTCCCTTTACTACCGAGAAGAGATAAATGGTGTCACTGGTCTTGCTACGACCCGTTTTACATGCAAGATCTAGCGATTCACCGAACTTCACAGAAGTTCGGGCTTGGGATCGGTGTTCTGTAGATTGTATTATTTTCCCTTATAACATGGTTATAAGGGAAAATAATAGCATTCTGAATACAGAATGCATAGTAAAATAGCGCTGGAGGGGTTAAAAAAAAATAAAAAAAATAAATAAAAATTTAACTCACCTTAGTCCACTTGATCGCGTAGCCCGGGATCTCTTCTGTCTCCTTTGCTGAACAGGACCTGTGGTGAGCATTCATTTCAGGAACAGGACCTGTGGTGACGTCACTCTGGTCATCACATGTTCCATCACATGATCCATCACCATGGTAAAAGATCATGTGATGGAACATGTGATGACCGGAGTGACGTCACCACAGGTCCTGTTCAGCAAAGGAGACAGACGATATACCGGGCAGCAAGTGGACTAAGGTGAGTTAAATTATTTTTAAAAAATTTTAACCCCTCCAGCGCTATTGTACTATGCATTCTATATTCAGAATGGTATTATTTTCCCTTATAACCATGTTATAAGGGAAAATAATAATGATCGGGTCTCCATCCCGATCGTCTCCTAGCAACCGTGCGAGAAAATCGCACCCCATCTGCACTTGCTTGCGGATGCTTGCAATTTTCATGCAACCCCATTCATTTCTATGGGGCCTGCGTTATGTAAAAAACGCACAAAATAGAGCATGCTGCGATTTTCACGCAACGCATAAGTGATGCGTGAAAATCACCGCTCATGTGAACAGCCCCATAGAAATGAATGGGTCGGTATTCAGTGCGGGTGCGATGAGTTCAACTCACGCATCGCATGCGCGCGGAATACTCGCCCGTGTGAAAGGGGCCTTACATTGTAAAGAACTTTGACCCATGACACATCCATCAGGTGGTACAGGACAGCCAATTGAGACATTTCAGCACTTGGACATACCCCCTACCTTATAAATAAACCCGATCTGGCCGCCATTTTACATTCTGTGTTTTGCCAGTGTAGGGAGATGTTGCTGTGTGGAGCAGGGACAGGCTGTTAGGGACACCAAACGCTAGTTTTACTGGTATAGGTGTGCTATCGATATGTGTGATACACAGAGGGGTGCGATATACTTATAATATACTTTTATAATGAGTCAAAAACACATAGATCTATATAGTGATCACCTGGAAGTCAGGGGCTAGGGGCTTACTAGGGCCATTTTTATATAGGGTAAGGTTCCGGACGAGGTCGCTTTTATCAGGGCGGGTGGTCTGTGGTTAGGCTATCAGGGCCAGAATAGCCCCCCCCTGTAGGGCAATATCAGGGACAGTTCTTTGCCCACCCTGTCCTTCAATACCACATCATCATCTAGCCCAGGGATGGATGTTGTTTGCTTTCCCTCCGGGATTCATGGATGTGCACTGGAACCCCCCGGATTGTGGTAGGACATATGGTTTGTGATTTGGTGCCGCCGAGCACTTGTTATTGCCGACCACATCTATGCTTTTTGGTTAACTTTAATAATTTAATTTATTTTCATTTTGAGGGATATGTTTTCCATTCACACGTCCGCAAAATGGGTCCGCATCTGTTCTGCAATTTTGCGGAACGCATGCAGACCCATTAATTTTCAATGGGGCCGGAATGTGCTGTCCGCATTTGCGGATCCGCACTTCCGCATCCGTGCTTCCGTTTCCGCAAAAAAATAGAACATGTCCTATTCTTGTCCACAACTGCAGACAAGATTAGGCATTTTCTATTATAGTGCCGGCGATGTGCAGTCCGCAAATTGCGGAATGCACATTGCCGATATACGTGTTTTTCGGATCCGCAAAACACTTACGGACGTGTGAATGGACCCTCATAGTAACATTATTAAAGGTTACGTTTTATCTTTATGTATATTCTAATGGATTGCCTTCCTTGTACAATGTTATAATATACTTTCTATGTTAGAAAGTACAAACCGGATTCCCAAAAAGTTGGGACACTATACAAATTGTGAATAAAAACTGAATGCAATGATGTGGAGATGGCAAATGTCAATATTTTATTTGTAATAGAACGTAGATGGCAGATCAAACGTTTAATCCAAGTAAATGTATAATTTTAAAGGAAAAATACGTTGAAAATTTTCACGGTGTCAACAAATCCCCCAAAAGTTGGGACAAGTAGCAATAAGAGGCTGGAAAAAGTAAATTTGAGCACAACGAAGAGCTGGAAGACCAATTAACACTAATTAGGTCAATTGGCAACATGATTGGGTATAAAAAGAGCTTCTCAGAGTGGCAGTGTCTCTCAGAAGCCAAGATGGGTAGAGGATCACCAATTCCCACAATGTTGCACAGAAAGATAGTGGAGCAATATCAGAAAGGTGTTACCCAGCGAAAAATTGCAAAGACTTTGCATCTATCATCATCAACTGTGCATAACATCATCCGAAGATTCAGAGAATCTGGAACAATCTCTGTGCGTAAGGGTCAAGGCCGTAAAACCATACTGGATGCCCGTGATCTCCGGGCCCTTAAACGACACTGCACCACAAACAGGAATGCTACTGTAAAGGAAATCACAGAATGGGCTCAGGAATACTTCCAGAAACCATTGTCAGTGAACACAATCCACCGTGCCATCCGCCGTTGCCAGCTGAAACTCTACAGTGCAAAGAAGAAGCCATTGCTAAGCAAGATCCACAAGCTCAGGCGTTTTCACTGGGCCAGGGATCATTTAAAATGGAGTGTGGCAAAATGGAAGACTGTTCTGTGGTCAGACGAGTCACAATTCAAAGTTCTTTTTGGAAATCTGGGACGCCATGTCATCCGGACCAAAGAGGACAAGGACAACCCAAGTTGTTATCAACGCTCAGTTCAGAAGCCTGCATCTCTGATGGTATGGGGTTGCATGAGTGCATGTGGCATGGGCAGCTTGCATGTCTGGAAAGGCACCATCAATGCAGAAAAATATATTCAGGTTCTAGAACAACATATGCTCCCATCCAGACGTCATCTCTTTCAGGGAAGACCCTGCATTTTTCAACAAGATAATGCCAGACCACATTCTGCATCAATCACAACATCATGGCTGCGTAGGAGAAGGATCCGGGTACTGAAATGGCCAGTCTGCAGTCCAGATCTTTACCTATAGAGAACATTTGGCGCATCATAAAGAGGAAGGTGCAACAAAGAAGGCCCAAGACGATTGAACAGTTAGAGGCCTGTATTAGACAAGAATGGGAGAGCATTCCTATTTCTAAACTTGAGAAACTGGTCTCCTCGGTCCCCAGACGTCTGTTGAGTGTTGTAAGAAGAAGGGGAGATGCCACACAGTGGTGAAAACTGGCCTTGTCCCAACTTTTTGGGGATTTGCTGACACCATGAAATTCTGATTCAACATATTTTTCCCTTAAAATGGTACATTTTCTCAGTTTAAACTTTTGTTCCGTGATTTATGTTCTATTCTGAATAAAATATTAGAAGTTGGCACCTCCACATCATTGCATTCAGTTTTTATTCACGATTTGTATAGTGTCCCAACTTTTTTGGAATCCGGTTTGTATATTATAGTGCATTTGTATTGTGCGGCAGTTGTGTGCGGTTCTGCTGCGATACTGCAGATATATAGAGGGACAAGCGTTATTGGAACAAATAATTTCTACTGGTGTGATATACCAGTCGCCCCCCAAAAACTGATTGAAGCGGGGAGTTATATACCAATATACTTTATTTATAGTGCATTTCGGTACTGTATAGTGCATTTGCGTATGCGCGTACGCGAAAATTGAATTGCCGATATTTCGCATTGAAAAAGAAAATGAATGGAGATCGCAAATTCGAATAATACATCTGGTATGTCACTGTCCATGTTGTGGGACTATTTGTGCACTTCTAGTAATTATTTATTGGCTGCAAATATGAGCTGAAGGTTTTTCAGGTTCGCCTGCCTTTAAAATGAATGGGACCCGCCGCAAACTTGCGGTTCGCGAACATTTGATCGTGTTCGCGAACCGTCCTGGCAGATGTTCGTCCATCACTACTAGAGATTTCAACCTGCTTCCCTCAGGACGTGGCTCCCTTGGGTTATTGCAGTGAAGGAGGGTCTGTCACGATCAGTGTGGGGGGGGGGGAACTCCACACTGAACACAGGAGGGAAGGGGAACAGTAACTGGTTCTGGAAACTAGGGAAGAAACAGGTCAGCTCCTAGACAACCCTAATTCGGGCCCTAACTCCCTATCAATATGAATAGACCTTGAAGGTAGTTAATATTCATAAGCAGGATACCTAAGCCCTGATTTCCCTATAAGGTCCTGGAATAATTATAGGACCAGAGACAACCCATTCCTCCTCAGATGGACGAATGGAAGTCTCTGTCTCAGGCCCAGATACAACAACAGGGAATAAAACAAATATAAACAAACACGACACTTAACTTCAGTAGAGATGGAAGAACAGGAACACCAGAGGGCCAGCTCACCCAAACCCAAATGAAGCTATCAACCGCATAGTCAGAAGGGTGGGGTGAGACTATGAAGAGTAGAAGTGATGACCACTGAGCAAAAAGGGAAATGGTCATTAACCCTATCAACACTAAATCAAAAGAAATCAAGGAGGCTGTTAGATTCCTCCACGCTCAGCCAATCTCCTTGATTTCCTGACATCAGTCACCTGAGGGACCGTGACAGGGTCACCTTTTCTTCCCTCAGGGCACTCCATGTAGCGAGGGCTCCAGCCTGATGGTAGTTCAGGGTGCCCTTCTTTACTATACACAATGCAAATTCTCCCTACATGTCTGTGCATGAGCTCGGCAATGTTGGATGCAATTTTCCTTTGGTTACACTATCTCTTGCTAAAATCTCTCTCACTCAAATCTCTGGCTTCTGATTGTATTCTAACAATAACGCCTGCAATTCACATGGCGGCTTGCAGGTTCAAAGATATGACTGGCTAAGTCATTCCTGAGGTGTGTGGGGTGTCTTAACTTGTTAGCCCTCCACAGCAGCAGGATCTGGATAGCTTTATGTGGACTACCTTGCTGACTGACTCCTCGTCTGGCTGACTGACTCCTCGTCTGGCTATGCAGATTCCCAAATTTTGTCTTTCTTCCTCTATTGCTGTAGCAGAAGCATCATGGAGATCTGTTACTTTCTGGATTTTTGAAGCTAAAGGCCAGAACTGTGGGATATTTTTGAGCTATATGAATGTAATTATCATTATTTTATTTATTTTTTTACTCTTTACAGCAGTGTTTTCCAATTTGAGTTGCTTAGGGTGTCGTCAGGATTACCCTAAAAAACTGCAGCTGCAGCAACAGCAACCACTTTTACTTTACTGATCCCCCACCACTGCCATTCCAACTCTTACTGGGTCTCTGGTCATCTCCGCTTCCTGGTCCTGGCACAAAGGAAATGCTTGAAGATGCTTTTTCTATTGCTGGCTGAGGAAAGTTATTGCATCAGAACACTATGAGCGGGGAATTAGGGAGGTGAGAAATGCTTCTTTTTTTTTTTTTTTTTACCTAAACCCATTCTGCCCTTTGTATTAAAAATGTTATGCTCCTTAATGCCTCCTGTAAACCATCATAAAATGTTAATAGATCTGTGATTTTTTCTTTCTAGTTCCCTGGTTTGATCCTCTAAACCATGGGTGTCAAACATGCGGCCCGCGGGCCGCATGCGGCCCGCAATGAATATTTTTGCGGCCCGGCAAGTATTTCTGAACATGAGCGCGCTGCTATCGGCGCGCTCATGTTCTCTCAGCAGCACGGGGAGAAGGAAGCTGTCCTCCCTCCCCCTGTGCTGCTGCCACTAATGAGAAGAGAGGGGGGGGGAGGGGCGGGCGCACTGCGCCACCAATGAGAATAGAGGGGGGGAGGAGGGGCGGGCGGACAGCGCCACCAATGAGAATAGAGGGGGGGCGCACTGCGCCACCAATGATTGGACTATTTCCACACAGAGCGGCGCCCAGCACTCACCATTAGTCCTGGGCGCCGCTCCGTTCGCCCGCAGTGCCCCATTACTGTCTCCTCTCCTGCTCCACATGCTGCTTACTATCGGAGCGATGGGAGGAGACATCAGCTTCACTAGTGGGCGTTCCTTCTCCCTGCGCTGCGATTGGACAGCGCTACAGCCAGGAAGAAGGAACGCCCACTAGTGAAGCTGATGTCTCCTCCCATCGCTCCGATAGTAATCAGCAGCATGTGGAGCAATAGAGGAGACAGTAATGGAGCACTGCAGTCGAACGAGCGGCGCCCAGGACTAATGGTGAGTGCTGAGACATCGCTGGGCGCCGCTCTGTGTGGCCTGATTGTGAAAGTCAGTCTTTAACACAATACAGGAGGCGGGTGCCGGCAGCAGAATCGCATTGCCGGCACCCTGCTCCTGACAGGGAGCTGCGATCAGAGGCAGTTAACCCCTTAGGTGCCGCACCTGAGGGGTTAACTGCTGATCTGCCAGTACCCGCCTCCTGTATAAAGGGGTAATTTATCATTGGTGGTGCAGTGTGCCCCCCCCCCCTCAACCCCCCCATCCCATTAAAATCATTGGTGGCACAGTGCGCCAGCCCCTCTCAACCCCCCCAGTATTGAAATCATTGGTGGCAGTGGCCACAGGGACCTCTCCCCTCCCCCTCATTGGTGGTGCAGTGGCAGCTTCTGATCGGAGCCCCAGCTGTGTAAGCCTGGGGCTCCGATCAGTTACCATGGCAGCCAGGACGCTACAGAAGCCCTGGTTGCCATGGTAACATCCCTGATGCTGTGTGCACAAAGCACAGAGCAGCAGGGACAGTGTGAGGTCCTATTCACCCTGATAGAGCTGAATAGGACAAGGGATGAAAGATCCCAGGTTCTCGCCCCTAAGGCTACTTTCACACTTGCGTTCAGAGCGGATCCGTCTGAGACGGATCCGCTCATATAATGCAGACGGTGGATCCGTTCAGAACGGATCCGTCTGCATTATATTGTAAAAAAAATTCTAACTGTGAAAGTAGCCTGAACGGATCCGTCCAGACTTTTACATTGAAAGTCAATGGGGGACGGATCCGTTTGAAGATTGAGCCATATTGTGTCATCTTCAAACGGATCCGTCCCCATTGACTTCCATTGTAAGTCTGGACGGATCCGCACGCCTCCGCACGGCCAGGCGTTTTTTTTTTATGCGGCCCACATAAACTTAAATTTTGTTTTTTTGGCCCATGTTAGCCTTTGAGTTTGACATGCTTGCTCTAAACTGTTCCCTAGAGGGATGTATGTCTCAGTGACTATAATCAGCCAACCGTGCATTCTCCGGAAAAAGCCAAGTGGCACAGAGCTTTCCTAGGGTCATTACTACTTTCCCTTCTAGCAATTGTCAAGAGTCAAAGTTGTCAGACCCCCCCATCGATTGAATACTGAGGGCACTTGGTTTCAGTGCGTCAAGGCCCTATTCACACTGTTTTGTGGACCGCAAACCGAGGAGTCACAAAACACGGACACTGCCCGCGTGCACCCTGCATCGCGGTGCAGACCCATTAACTTCAACAGGTCCGCAATCCAGAAGATGTAGCCAAAGATCTATTGCTGCGCGGCCACATGGACCCGGAAGCACGCGGCCGGCTACAGTCACATGAAAAACGGCCGTGTGATGGACATTTTTTTTAACGTCCATCACAAGAATAATGTGGTTGTCACACAGTCGTTTTAGTTTTTTTTTGACAGCCTGTGAATACTGACGATTAAAAACATGTCCTATTTTCTGTGAATACCGACCGTTAAAATACATGTCCTATTTTGTTGGTTTTCATGGACTGACAGCCCCCACACACAAAAAATGAACGTTTTGCAGTTTTCAGCAGGCTTTTTTTCCCACTGCTGTTTGAACACGGCCTAACTGAATTGCAAATAACCAAAAAGCAAATAAAATAAAAAAAGCAAATAAAATAAAAAAAGCAAAAACGCGTGAAGAAAGCTCTATTACAAGGATGACGGTACAGCCAATGCTACTTGAAGGTGGAGCTACATAAAATATATATATACGGAAAATGCTGCATTCCTTTGTGCTTATGAATGTGAAAGGCTAAACGCATCTGCTGCTCCTTCATTGTAGTTACGGCTGCTGAGTCATAACAGGAGAGGGCAGTGTGGAAAACCCATTGTTACGTTTTCTGTGCCACTTGCAAAAAAGTGGTTCCCAGTGCAAACTTCAGCTCGAATGGGGAAGGAAGCCGAGAGCAAAGCACAGATTGTGTAATGAAGCAGAGGTTTTTATATTGTGCTGACACGGTTAATCTGGAGGATAGCCGCTCACTGAGACCTGCATCGTGAGACAAGGGGTTAATAATTAAGCATGTTCTTAGGACGGGGCCCTGTAAAGACCTAGGGCGATATTTTCATTAGGCACAGAAGGGGATTTTACTCCCAGTGCGTCACATTCATCTGCTCCAAGGACCCGTGCTTTTAAAAAGAATTAGCCCCCAGAGCTTTATGACCCTGAAGAAGGCCGATCACTGTATAGACAGGCGGGAAGGATTTAATGCACCCCGTGATTTATGTACTTGGATTGTTTACTGCATGCAGTGTGTAGAAACTAGATCAACGGGTCTCGAAAGATGTGGGATTATCATAAATGACAGGACGGTCATGGAAAAATACATAGCATTTTTCCGGCCTGGGTAAATAATGTTCAGGAAGGAGGCCTTAGGCTACTTTCACACTGGCGTTTCTGGCTCCGCTTGTGAGATCCGTTTCAGGGCTCTCACTAGCGGCCCAAAACGGATCAGTTCAGCCCCGATGCATTCTGAATGGATAAGGATCCGTTCAGAATGCATCACTTTGGCTGCGTTTGGTCTCCGTTGCATTTTTTAGACGGTCACTAAAACGCAGCTTGCAGCGTTTTGGTCACTTTCTGACTATGCGGAGCCAAACGGATCTGTCCTGACTTACAATGTAAGTCAATGGGGACGGATCCGTTTTTCACTGACACAATATGGTGCAATTGAAAACGGATCCGTCCCCCATTGACTTTCAATGTAAGTCGAGACGGATCCGTTTTGACTTAGACTTTTTTTTTATGAATAATGCAAACGGATCCGTTATTAACGGATACAAGTGTTTGCATTATTCGTGCAGATCCATCTGTGCAGATACAAGACGGATCCGCACAAAACGCCAGTGTGAAAGTAGCCTTAGGCTACTTTCACACTGGCGTTTTGGTTTCCGTTTGCGAGATCCGCTCAGGGCTCTCACAAGCGGTCCAAAGCGGATCAGTTTTGCCCTTAATGCATTCTGAATGGAAAAAGATCAGTTTGCCTCTGATCAGTCTCCATTCCGCTTTGGAGGCGGACACCAAAACGCTGCTTGCACACAATGTAAGTCAATGGGGACGGATTTTCACTGACACAATCTGGCACAATAGAAAACGGATCCGTCCTCAATTGACTTTAAATGGTGTTCAAGATGGATCCGTTTTGGCTATGTTAAAGATCGGATCCGTTCTGAACGAATGCATGCGGTTGTATTATCTGAACGGATGCATTTATGCAGATCCATGACGGATCCGCACCAAACGCGAGTGTAAAAGTAGCCTTAAAGGGGTTGTTTAGGCTTTGGAACTTTTTTTTTTACTGTCTTCAGAAAGGTTAAAAAAAAGTCACATTCACCTGCTCCCTGCCGCACTGGCTCCCTTCAGAGGTCTTTCAGTCCCCATCTGTAAACTTCTGGATGGACGGGGGTCATATAAGCCACTACAACCAATGGCGATGATGTTTTCCCAAGTGACACGTGACCCAGCCGTGACATACTGCTTGGGGAGGCGTCACTGCTGAGGCCAGACATTGGCTGCAGCGGGGCATGTGACCCTCTCCATCCAGAAGTTTACAGGCATGGACCAGAAGAATGCTGAACAGAGCCAGGGAGTATGATTTTATGGTCAATAGGTACAACTGCAACACGCCAGACCTGCAGGGTATAGACGAAGTGAGGTCACAGTTATGGGCAATCGAGGGTACTCACTATATTTGCGGAACCCTGGGCAGGCGCGTGGCAGTGAAGGAGAGGTAGACACAGTTCCTCTGAGGCACGCTCTGTAGATAGGGACCAGGCCTGATGGTAGTTGAGGTGCCCTGGATGTTATAGGTATTTTGTGTGCCTGGGGCAAGGTCCCTGTGGTATTCGTGACGCCAGTGCCTTTGGCCGGTGGCACGCCGGTTGGTGGTTGGAAAGATGAAGGTACACAAGTATGCAGTGAACCAAACGGAAACTTTACTGGACAATCCAACTTTGTACAGCAGGTGTAGCACAGTCTCTGTATCACAGTTCCACAAAAGGGGCTTATTCACAAATATGGCAGGCAATAATCATGCAAGTTACACTGAGGGTAAATTCCACAAGCACTCAGCAGCAGGTTGTAGTTTTACACTGTCCTTTCTAGAACTCCTACTCTGGCTTGATAACTCCCAAGGCCCGGATGCCTAAATGGGTGGCTTATATCCTTGGTTACTTCCTTCCTCAGGTATTATACTGCTTGCAATGATTCCTAAGTTCCTCTGCCCTTCAGGGTCACTTTGCTTACCCTGGGACGCCTCATCCTATCAGGTGGGTAACTGTTGGTTTCTCCCAGGAGGTTGAATCCTACAACTGGGGCATCTCTTCAGAGCTAACTTAGGCTCTCTTGTTCTCAGGCAAGCTGGAGCTTCTCAACAGCCTCCTGGACATCACTAGCAGCCAGGGCTATCCAGCTGCATGTCAGGAGCAGGCTTCTTAACCTGTGTCTTCTCAGACTCCTGACTCTGCACTCCCTCTCCCTATCTGGGCCTGGACATTTATACTAGGGGCTCCCTATCTCCCTCTAGTGTCTGGGATGTCTAACTACACCCAACTAGGCCTGCTGCTGCATTAGACAGGGGTACATTGCATATAACAACACATTAAAACATACATTAAATGCAGAATTAAATATGACATTTCTGTTCCTTGTGAGTAGGAGTAACGCGCACACCAATTGACCCTTGTGTAGTGCCCACCCATACCTAGTGGGACACTACACAACACCCTACTGGGGACAGTTAAAAAAAAAATCCCTTCAAAGTGGTTGTCTCACCCAAACATCCCCCGTCCATATGCTCTATTAGAGCAATTTCCAAAATCTAAACTGAGTAGTAAAGCATAAATGTCGAACAAGGGACCTCGCGCTGTGCCAAATACTCACACGGCCAACCCTGGTAGGTGGGACAGAGCACCTGCCCTGAAAAGGTCGACCCCATCAGAGGCTACCCCTATTACACCCTTATCGCAATCCCTAAACTGGTGTCCCAACATAGATAAATGGTTCAAGTCGGGACTACAAAACATAGAAGAAAATGAACCTACCTAAAAACAAACCCAAAAAACCCAAACCATCACATGATCTCAGAACTGAGCCACTCACTGCAACCACTTGCCATTGTATATGATGCCCTTTATCAGGCCAGTTTTACCCAGTGTTTTCCAAGTTAGTGAGTAATGGTGACCACAGGACCAACATATCAATGACCTATCCATAAGATAGGTTATTAATATGAGATTGTGGGAGATCTGACATCCAGCACCAGAGCTCTTCCGTCCTGCATCTTTTGCCAGTCCCCCGTCTCATTGATTATCAGGGCCAGGAGAGGTGTCTGTAATCTCGTAACAGCACCATATTCTATGCTATCAGCACGTAGGCAGTGAGTGCATCGCGCCCTGCTTCTACAATAGTGAAGATGACTACTGCATATGCACTGATGACATCATCCTCCACCCAGATGGAGGATGACCTCATTGGCACCACCGATCAGGTCCGCTTGTTTACAGTATGTATCGGTGACGTGCGGCCGATCACTGTCTGCAGAGAACACAGATTGGCTGCAATGGTGATGTGCCATACACCTGCACATCACTGTTAATTTTCTTCAACAGGTGTGCCTTCAGATGTCTCCATCATCATCTGTTCTCAATAGTAGAGTTGAGCGAACACCTGGATGTTCGGGTTCGAGAAGTTCGGCCGAACTTCCCGGAAATGTTCGGGTTCGGGATCCGAACCCGACCCGAACTTCGTCCCGAACCCGAACCCCATTGAAGTCAATGGGGACCCGAACTTTTCGGCACTAAAAAGGCTGTAAAACAGCCCAGGAAAGGGCTAGAGGGCTACAAAAGGCAGCAAAATGTAGTTAAATCCCCTGCAAACAAATGTGGATATGAAAATGAATAAAAATAAAAATAAAATAAATAAAAATTAACCAATATCAATTGGAGAGAGGTCCCATAGCAGAGAATCAGGCTTCATGTCACCCACCACTGGAACAGGCCACTGTCAGATATTTAGACCCCGGCACCCAGACAGAGGAGAGAGGTCCCATAGCAGAGAATCAGGCTTCATGTCATAGCAGAGAATCAGGCTTCATGTCACCCACCACTGGAACAGGCCACTGTCAGATATTTTTAGGCCCCGGCACCCAGACAGAGGAGAGAGGTCCCATAGCAGAGAATCAGGCTTCATGCCATAGCAGAGAATCATGCTTCATGTCACCCAACACTGGAACAGGCCACTGTCAGATATTTTTAGGCCCCGGCACCCAGACAGAGGAGAGAGGTCCCATAGCAGAGAATCAGGCTTCATGTCATAGCAGAGAATCAGGCTTCAAGTCACCCAACACTGGAACAGGCCACTGTCAGATATTTTTAGGCCCTGGCACCCAGACAGAGGAGAGAGGTCCCATAGCAGAGAATCATGCTTCATGTCATAGCAGAGAATCAGGCTTCATGTCATAGCAGAGAATCAGGCTTCATGTCACCCACCACTGGAACAGGCCATTGTCAGATATTTTTAGGCCCCGGCAGAGGAAAGAGGTCCCATAGCAGAGAATCAGGCTTCATGTCATAGCAGAGAATCAGGCTTCATGTCACCCACCACTGGAACAGGCCACTGTCAGATATTTTTAGGCCCCGGCACCCAGACAGAGGAAAGAGGTCCCATAGCAGAGAATCAGGCTTCATGTCATAGCAGAGAATCAGGCTTCATGTCACCCAACACTGGAACAGGCCACTGTCAGATATTTTTAGGCCCCGGCACCCAGACAGAGGAGATTTTCATTCAACTTTGGGTTGCCTCGCAATATAATGGTAAAATGAAAATAAAAATAGGATTGAATGAGGAAGTGCCCTGGAGTACAATAATATATGGTTAAGGGGAGGTAGTTATAAATGTCTAATCTGCACAAGGGATGGACAGGTCCTGTGGGATCCATGCCTGGTTCATTTTTATGAACGTCAGCTTGTCCACATTGGCTGTAGACAGGCGGCTGCGTTTGTCTGTAATGACGCCCCCTGCCGTGCTGAATACACGTTCAGACAAAACGCTGGCCGCCGGGCAGGCCAGCACCTCCAAGGCATAAAAGGCTAGCTCTGGCCACGTGGACAATTTGGAGACCCAGAAGTTGAATGAGGCCGAACCATCAGTCAGTACGTGGAGGGGTGTGCACATGTACTGTTCCACCATGTTAGTGAAATGTTGCCTCCTGCTAACACGTTCCGTATCAGGTGGTGGTGCAGTTAGCTGTGGCGTGTTGACAAAACTTTTCCACATCTCTGCCATGCTAACCCTGCCCTCAGAGGAGCTGGCCGTGACACAGCTGCATTGGCGACCACTTGCTTCTCCTCTGCCTTCGCCTTGGGCTTCCACTTGTTCCCCTGTGACATTTGGGAATGCTCACAGTAGCGCGTCTACCAATGTGCGCTTGTACTCGCGAATCTTCCTATCCCGCTCCAGTGCAGGAAGTAAGGTGGGCACATTGTCTTTGTACCGGGGATCCAGCAGGGTGGCAACCCAGTAGTCCGCACACGTTAAAATGTGGGCAACTCTGCTGCCCAGAGGTAAGGACAAGCTGTCCTCTGTGGGAGGCGTATCGTCATCGTCCTGCGTTTTCCCCCCTAGCCACGCACCAGTGATGGGCCCGAGCTGCGTTGGGTGCCACCCCGCTGTGAACATGCTTCATCCTCATCCTCCTCATCCTCCAGTGGTGGGCCCTGGCTGGCCACATTTGTACCTGGCCTCTGCTGTTGCAAAAAACCTCCCTCTGAGTCACTTCGAAGAGACTGGCCTGAAAGTGCTAAAAATAACCCCTCTTCCTCCTCCTCCTCCTCCTGGGCCACCTCCTCTTCCATCATCGCCCTAAGTGTTTTCTCAAGGAGACATAGAAGTGGTATTGTAACGCTGATAATGGCGTCATCGCCACTGGCCATGTTGGTGGAGTACTCGAAACAGCGCAACAGGGCACACAGGTCTCGCATGGAGGCCCAGTCATTGGTGGTGAAGTGGTGCTGTTCCGTAGTGCGACTGACCCGTGCGTGCTGCAGCTGAAACTCCACTATGGCCTGCTGCTGCTCACACAGTCTGTCCAGCATGTGCAAGGTGGAGTTCCACCTGGTGGGCACGTCGCATATGAGGCGGTGAGCGGGAAGGCCGAAGTTACGCTGTAGCGCAGACAGGTGAGCAGCGGCAGGATGTGAACGCCGGAAGCGCGAACAGACGGCCCGCACTTTATGCAGCAGCTCTGACATGTCGGGGTAGTTGTGAATAAACTTCTGCACCACCAAATTCAGCACATGCGCCAGGCAAGGGATGTGCGTCAAACCGGCTAGTCCCAGAGCTGCAACGAGATTTCGCCCATTATCGCACACCACCAGGCCAGGCTTGAGGCTCACTGGCAGCAACCACTACTCCGTCTGTTGTTCTATACCCCGCCACAACTCCTGTGCGGTGTGGGGCCTGTCCCCCAAACATATGAGTTTCAGAATGGCCTGCTGACGTTTACCCCGGGCTGTGCTGAAGTTGGTGGTGAAGGTGTGTGGCTGACTGGATGAGCAGGTGGAAGAAGAGGAGGAGGAAGCCGAGTAGGAGGAGGAGGCAACAGGAGGCAAAGAATGTTGCCCTGCGATCCTTGGCGGCGGAAGGACGTGCACCAAAGAATTCTCCGCCTGGGGCCCAGCCGCCACTACATTTACCCAGTGTGCAGTTAGGGAGATATAGCGTCCCTGGCCGTGCTTACTGGTCCACGTATCTGTGGTTAGGTGGACCTTGCCACAGATGGCGTTGCGCAGTGCACACTTGATTTTATCGGATACTTGGTTGTGCAGGGAAGGCACGGCTCTCTTGGAGAAGTAGTGCCGGCTGGGAACAACATACTGTGGGACAGCAAGCGACATGAGCTGTTTAAAGCTGTCTGTGTCCACCAGCCTGAATGACAGCATTTCATAGGCCAGTAGTTTAGAAATGCTGGCATTCAGGGCCAGGGATCGAGGGTGGCTAGGTGGGAATTTACGCTTTCTATCAAATGTTTGTCAGATGGAGAGCTGAACGCTGCCGCGTGACATGGTTGAGATGCTTGGTGACGGAGGTGGTGGTGTTGGTGGTACATCCCCTGTTTGCTGCGCGGCAGATGCCAACGTTCCTCCAGAGGCGGAGGAAGAGGCCGAGGCGGCAGCAGCAGAAGAGGCCGAGGCGGCAGCAGCAGAAGAGGTAGCAGGGGGAGCCTGAGTGACTTCCTTGGTTTTAAGGTGTTTACTCCACTGCAGTTCATGGTTTGCATGCAGGTGCCTGGTCATGCAGGTTGTGCTAAGGTTCAGAACGTTAATGCCTCGCTTCAGGCTCTGATGGCACAGCGTGCAAACCACTCGGGTCTCGTCGTCAGCACATTGTTTGAAGAAGTGCCATGCCAGGGAACTCCTTGAAGCTGCCTTTGGGGTGCTCGGTCCCAGATGGCGGCGGTCAGTAGCAGGCGGAGTTTCTTGGCGGCGGGTGTTCTGCTTTTGCCCACTGCTCCCTCTTTTGCTACGCTGTTGGCTCGGTCTCACCACTGCCTCTTCCTCTGAACTGTGAAAGTCAGTGGCACGACCATCATTCCATGTGGGGTCTAGGACCTCATCGTCCCCTGCATCGTCTTCCACCCAGTCTTGATCCCTGACCTCCTGTTCAGTCTGCACACTGCAGAAAGACGCAGCAGTTGGCACCTGTGTTTCGTCATCATCAGAGACATGCTGAGGTGGTATTCCCATGTCCTCATCATCAGGAAACATAAGTGGTTGTGCGTCAGTGCATTCTATGTCTTTCACCGCTGGGGAAGGGCTAGGTGGATGCCCTTGGGAAACCCTGCCAGCGGAGTCTTCAAACAGCATAAGAGACTGCTGCATAACTTGAGGCTCAGACAGTTTCCCTGGTATGCATGGGGGTGATGTGACAGACTGATGGGCTTGGTTTTTAGGCGCCATCTGTGCGCTTTCTGCAGAAGACTGGGTGGGAGATAATGTGAACGTGCTGGATCCACTGTCGGCCACCCAATTGACTAATGCCTGTACCTGCTCAGGCCTTACCATCCTTAGAACGGCATTGGGCCCCACCAAATATCGCTGTAAATTCTGGCAGCTACTGGGACCTGAGGTAGTTGGTTCACTACGACATGTGGCTGTGGCAGAACGGCCACGTCCTCTCCCAGCACCAGAGGGTCCACTAACACCACCACGACCATGTCCGCGTCCCTTACTAGATGTTTTCCTCATTGTTACTGTTCACCACAATAAGAAAAAAATTATTTGGCCCAATGTATTGAATTCAAATTCAGGCCTTTTTTTACAGACACCTAACACTATCTGGGTACCGTATTACACTAATACAGGCACAGCAGTAACCACAGATTTAGCTGAATATAAATTGTAGGCCTAGTATTTAGGCCCTGGATGACAGGTATACGTTTACGGACAGAATTAGACATGGGAATGCACGGTAGCGTGTGAAGTTATTGAGGATGACCCTATCCGCACCTTCAATCTAATATACCCTTTTATGGATAGATTTAAAGTTGGCCTGATACAGCAGAAACCACTGATTTAGGGAATTGCTAAGTTGGGAATTGTATTTCAACCCAGAACAAAAATATATCCTTTGCCAGACAGCAGACAGTATTACAATTGGCTAGCCACAGCTGAAACACCAGATTTAGGGTACTGCTATTTTGGCAATTGTATTTCACCCCTCAATAAAATAGCAAGCACAGCCAAGCCCCTGATGTAGGATATAGCAAAAAACAAACAAACACATTATTGATGGTTAAATGGACTTGGTGGCAGCTTGTGCTGGCGCACAACAAACTGGCCGCCGATCACCCTAGAAAAAAGTGACTGAAAAACGCTCTGGGCAGCCTAAAAACAGTGAGCAATTAAATAGCAGAGGTTGAATGATTCACAGCTGTAGATCGATCACTTCATTAAGTGTTTTTGCATAGTAAATCCCTGTCTAGTGCCTAATCTCGCCCTAACAGCAGCTGCATCCTCTCCCTACACTGATCAGAGCAGAGTGACGTGCAGCGCTACGTGACTCCAGCTTAAATAGAGGCTGGGTCACATGCTGCACTGGCCAATCACAGCCATGCCAATAGTAGGCATGGCTGTGATGGCCTCTTGGGGAAAGTAGTATGACGCTTGTTGATTGGCTGCTTTGCAGCCTTTAAAAAAGCGCCAAGAAAGCGACGAATACCGAACCTGGTACTATACAGTTCGGGTTCGCTCATCCCTACTCAATAGACAAACTTATCTGTTCCAGAACGTTTTCTGTCTCCGTCATTCTTTAATGTGCCTCAACCTGATGTTTTCATTCCTGCACTTGATGCCATTATCCTTCATTACATCATCTTCACTTAAAGAGGTTGCCCCAGAATGACAACTTATCAACTATCCACCGTATAGATGATAAGTGCTTCATTCACAGATGGGACATGGAAACCCTGTTCTCCTGATCCGTGGTGTTCTCAGCAATCGTACCTTCACCAGTTAGACAACTATTGCCTATCCTGAGGACCACCCTGGCCCGGTACTTACAGTGGTTATCTCTATCTCAACCCTGATAAACCAAGATGGTACAACCCCTTTAATGAGCACCTACACATGATCTTTAATTGTCCAATGACCTAAAGCTTTATAACATTGTACTTTCCTATGTTTTTTTTTTCTCCATAGACTGCCGCTTTTACTTACTGTCCTACTGGCCAATGGTCTACACCACGATAACCTCACTCACTCTCCAAAGTCATCTACCATGTTGCATAATGCCAACTGGTGACAGGAGAGCATTCAGCGCTGTTCACACACGGGTGAGGTATTGGTACACAGTGTATCTGCCCTACCATAAAAAAAGGAGTTCCACCGTTTTCTCCTTTGTTACTGGTGTACCGTGCAGTGCCTTCCCCATCCCCCACCTACTGTATCCTTCCATTCCTTGTGAATTGTAAGCCTTCAAGGGCAGGGCCCTCTCCCCTCCTGTACCAGTTTGTAATTCGTCTTGTTCATGCGTATAGTACTTGTTTAGTATTATGTATAGCACTTTTCAAAGTTACAGCATCATCAAAGAAATGGCACTTTAATAATAATCAGCTAATTTTGTGTTGTATATTTTTTCTTGACTATATTTTCCATTTATTAAAGAGGACCTTTCACCGAATTTGACACTGTGAACTAAGAATACAGACATGTAGAGCGGCGCCCGGGGATCTCACTGCACTTACTATTATCTCTGGGCGCCGCTCCGTTCTCCCGCTATGCCCTCCGGTATCTCCGGTCACAAAGTTATAGTAGGCGGAGTCTGCTCTTGTTCTGCTCTAGCGCTGGCCAATCGCATTGCAGAGCTCACAGCCTGGGAGAAAATAACTTCCCAGGCTGTGAGCTCTGTACTGCGATTGGCCAGCGCTAGAGCAGAACAAGGGCAGACTCCGCCTACCATAACTTAGTGACTGAAATCTCCGCCTACTATAACTTAGTGACCGAAGATACCAGAGGGCATAGCGGGAGAACGGAGCGGCGCCCAGGGATAATAGTAAGTGCAGTGAGATCCCCGGGCGCCGCTCTCCATGTCTGTATTCTTAGTTCACAATGTCATAATCGGTGAAAGGTCCTCTTTAAGTCAAAGGCTGCATTTGAGGCCCCCACCGACATATTGGGTTTACCACCAATGGGCTATACTCTAGAATCCTTTGCCTCATCTACAACAGGGTTGTCAACCTACATTTCCTTTTTTTTTTTGGGGACAATTTATCCAGAGATCACAAACAGCCAACATTTTGTACAACCAATTTAGAAAACTATAATGAATTAAAATGATTATAAGTAATACAAGTCTATAGGTCACATACTAGTGAAAATACTACCAGCATTTACTGTGAGCGCTAAAATGCTGAGAATTGCAAAGTGAACTGCTCAAATACCACCAGCCACAAAAAAAAAAAAAAGGATCACAGACACATGTCATTTTTTCACGGACACTGGAAGAGAGTCCCATATTTTTACGGACTGTCCAAGAATTTTAGGACCTACAATACTACTTCAGGACTGACCTGTTTCATTTGTGGTGTTCAGGTGATGAATGGAAGGTAATGAAAGACTGGAAAGGGAAAGCAAACTGGAAAGAGTACAATTTCTTACAGGCAAGTCACTTGACTAACGTTTCAGATTGGACTGAAAGATATGACAGGAACCAGTACAGACCAGTTGCCTTTAGTGATTGTGTTTGATTAAATGGGAACGTTTCGGAAGAGCGAGCACAGGTTGCTCCTTTTCCAGTATATTGTGGACACGGTGTCAACATTATTCCACCAGAGCTATGGGGACCCTCAGAAGTGCAAAGAGCCGCAAGTGCAATAAAAAACAAGTTACAGTATATACAGATAAGGATAGTGTAGAAAGTAGGAATAGTTATATACAGATTATGTACAGAAAAATTGATTATACAGGTGTTTATATTGCTAAATAGAGAGCAAATATACAGCTGTACTATGGACAAATATACAGATATGCTGATGTATACATATAAACAGATATGCAGATGTGCTGATGTATACAGATAAACTGTTTCTATATTGCTATACAGACGGCAAATATACAGATGTACTATGAACAAGTATACAGATGTACTGATGTATACATATATACAGATATGCTGATGTATACAGATAAACTGTTTCTATATTGCCATACAGACGGCAAATATACAGATGTACTATGAACAAGTATACAGATGTATAGTAAACAGATCTGCAGAATGCTATGAATATAGCTCCAGAAGGGGAAGAGTAGCGCTATGAACAGACTATAATACTGGACAGTGTAAGTGTACGTACTACAGCAGAGACTTATGCTAGGACACTGTCCCAACTAAAGCAGTAACCAATGTGTAGAGGGTTAAGTGAGTGTGGATGAAAAGGTTCAGCGGGGGACTGCGTTCAGTAGGGTGACAGCCAGGGGCGGACTGGGCCGGGGGGCAGGGGGGCAATAGCCCCCCGGGCCTCCCTGGCTTGCTGTCCCGGCCGGCCGGCCGGGCCGGAATGAACTGCCACTTTAAGCCAGGGAGACGGGGAGCAGGGGAGGCGTGTTGCCGGCAGCCTATCAGACAGGCCGCCGGACCGGCGCAGGCGGCGCGATGAAGTCATCGGCGCGATGACGTCATCGCGTCACCTGCGCCGGTCTTGCGGCCTGACTGAGCCGCTGCGCTGCCGTAAAGTGATTAGATCTGTGCTGGCTGGAGGCGGGACCGGAGTATTCCAGAGAAGCAGGTAGGTAAGTATAAGTCTGACTGACATTTTATTTTTTTCTTCTTTATTTCTGTCCCTATCTGGCTACTGGCCCTGGGCCTGGCACTTTATGAGGGGGGTGGGGGGCACAATCTGGCTAGTGGCTACTCCTGGCACATTATAGGGGGGCCCCTATCTGGCTACTCCTGGCACATTAGTGGGGGGCCCTATCTGGCTACTGGCACATTAGTGGGGGGCCTATGGCTACTGGCAGATTATGGGAGGCCTATGGCTACTGGCAGATTATAGGGGGGCCTATGGCTACTGGCACATTATGGGAGGCCTATGGCTACTGGCAGATTATAGGGGGGCCTATGGCTACTGGCAGATTATAGGGGGGGCCTATGGCTACTGGCAGATTATAGGGGGACCTATGGCTACTGGCAGATTATAAGGGGGCTATGGCTACTGGCACATTATAGGGGGGCCTATGGCTACTGGCAGATTATAGGGGGGGCCTATGGCTACTGGCAGATTATAGGGGGGCCTATGGCTACTGGCACATTATGGGAGGCCTATGGCTACTGGCAGATTATAGGGGGGCCTATGGCTACTGGCAGATTATAGGGGGGGCCTATGGCTACTGGCAGATTATAGGGGGACCTATGGCTACTGGCAGATTATAAGGGGGCTATGGCTACTGGCACATTATAGGGGGGCCTATGGCTACTGGCAGATTATAGGGGGGGCCTATGGCTACTGGCAGATTATAGGGGGGCCTATGGCTACTGGCAGATTATAGGGGGACCTATGGCTACTGGCAGATTATAGGGGGGACTATGGCTACTGGCAGATTATAGGGGGGCCTATGGCTACTGGCACATTATAGGGGGGCCTATGGCTACTGGCACATTATAGGGGGGCCTATGGCTACTGGCACATTATAGGGGGACTATGGGCTGATGGCAGATTATAGGGGGACTATGGGCTGATGGCAGATTATGGGGGCCCTATGGCTACTGGCACATTATGGGGGGCCTATGGCTACTGGCACATTATGGGGGGCCTATGGCTACTGGCACATTATAGGGGGGCCTTATGTGGCTACTGGCACATTATAGGGGGGCCTTATGTGGCTACTGGCACATTATAGGGGGGCCCTATGGCTACTGGCACATTAGTGGGGGGGCTATGGCTACTGGCACATTAGAGGGGGGGCTATGGCTACTGGCACATTAGTGGGGGGCTATGGCTACTGGCACATTAGTGGAGGGGCTATGGCTACTGGCACATTATAGGGGGGCCTATGGCTACTGGCACATTATAGGGGGGCCCTCTCTGGGTACTGGCACATTATAGTGGAGGGGGCCTATGGCTACTGGCACATTATAGGTGGGCTCTATCTGGCTACTGGCACATTATAGGGGGGCCCTATCTGGCTACTGGCACATTATAGGGGGGGCCTATATGGCTACTGGCACATTATAGGGGGCCCTATCTGGCTACTAGCACATTATAGGGGGCACTATGGGGACATTAGCTCAACTGGGGATATTACAAGGGGGTATTTTGTGCACTGTCTATTATAAGGAAAATTATTTCTACTGGGGGGGGGGGGCATTATGGTGGGTTTTATTACTCCCCCATGGTATGACCCCCTAGTAGCAGCACCAGCCTCTCCCTGCTCTGCTATCCCTCTGCCCCTTCTCCAAATCCTTATTATGAAATCTTTCTCATTAGGATAAAACACAACATCAGCTCCGCCGAGCCCCCGACCAAAGTGTGGAAGTGGCGTCCGAGATCCCCAAGGGTCAAGTAACTGTAAGTTTTCAAATAAAATATGTTTATGTTATACACATATAGCCTACACTGTGCCACACAATATACAGTTTCTCCTGCAAAAGTCATGAAGTGTCATGGGGGGGGACACAGAGCAGCGCCCAGCGGGGAGGAGAGAATACACGGATGCAACACTGTATCAGCCAGAAAATTACACTTTCGGCATTATACCAAAAATGCAATTTTCGGCTGATATGTTTCGGCGGCCGATATATCGGAGCATGCCTAGTTTATTTTGTTTTACTGTGTTGTAATTTACATGGCTGACGAAAGTGGCAAGGGGGGGGGTCAGGAGGAGGCAGGGGAAATGGGAAAGCAGGAGGGGGGCTCAGTGGGCCTCTGGGTGTTACTTGCCCCCTGGGCCAAAAGTTGCCAGTCAGCCCCTGGTGACAGCTGTGGGGAAGAAACTGTTCCTAAACCTGCTGGTTTTGGTCTGAAGGGTCCTGTAGCACCTTCTTGAAGGAAGTAACTGGAAGAGTTTATTGGCAGGATGAGAGGAGTCCCTAAGAATGATGCGTGCCCGACGTAGACATCTCTTCTTGTGAACATCCTCAATAGTAGGAAGTGGAGTCCCTATGATGCGTTGTGCAGTTTTCACCACCCGCTGCAGTCCCTTGCGGTCAGCAACAGAGCAATTCCCATACCAGACTGTAACACAGTTGGTCAGGAAGCTCTCTATCGCACAGCGATAGAAGTTACCCAGTATGTCAGCAGACAGGTGGTTTTTCTTCAGTGTCCTAAAAAAAAAAAAAAGAAGAGGCGCTGATGTGCCTTGTTGACCAGGCTGGAGATGTTGGTTGACCATGACAGATTCTCAGAGATGTAGGTCCCCAGGAACTTAAAGCTGGAAACCCGTTCAACAGTCGTGCCATTTATGTGAATGGGGTCATGGGTGTCTCTCTTCTTCTACCTGAAGTCCACAATGAGCTCTTTTGTTTTGCTGGTATTCAGGATCAGGTTATTGTCAGCGCACCACACAGCTAGGTGCTTTATCTTTTTCCTATAGTCAGACTCATCGTTGTCAGTGATGAGACCAATCACCGTTGTGTCATCTGCAAACTTAATGATGGAATTGGATCCATACCTAGGCCTGCAGTCATAGGTGAAAAGGGAGTAGAGGAATGGGCTCAGCACACAGCCCTGTGGAGTGCCAGTGTTGAGTGTGATGGTGGAGGAACAGTTATTTCCTGACATAACATGCTGGGGTCTGTTGGTCAAAAAGTCCATGATCCAGTTACGGTTCCAAGATCCACAAGTTTAGTGATCAACTTGGAGGAAATGACTGTACTGACTGCTGAGCTGAAATCAACAACATTCTTGCATAAGTATTTTTGTTGTCCAGGTGTGAGAGTACACAGTGAAGTGCCGTAGATACAGCATCCTCTGTACTCCTATTACTTAGATAGGCAAATTGGTGAGGATCCAGTGTGGGGGGCAAGCATAACTTTAGATGTGCCAGGACCAGTCGCTTAAAGCACTTCATAACTATAGGTGTGAGTGCTACAGGGTGATAGTTGTTCAGGCACATTGGTGATGAGTGTTTTGGCACTGGCACGGTAGAGGTGGTCTTTAAGCACGCTGGTACTACTGCATGGGCAAGCGACAGGTTGAATATGTCAGTAAAGACCCCTGCAGGCTGCTTAGCACATGCTCGAAGCACACATCCAGGAATGCCGCCAGGGCCAGCAGCCTTGCGAGCGATGAAAATGCTCAGTGCGTTATAGACATCTGTAATAGTGAGAGTGAAGGTATGGCAATGGCAGTCATCAGAGGGTAGGTTTTGGCAAACTTTTCCTTATTGTCCTTGTCAAAATGAGCGTAAAAATCATTCAGCTCATTGAGGGAGACACAGTCATGGCTGTCTGTGTGGAATTGCTGAGCCTATAGTCAGAGATGGCCTGAATGCCCATCCACATCCGTTGCAGGTCAGACTTGACAAAGTGTTCCTCCACCTTCAGCTTGTAGCTGTGCTTGGCCTTCTTGATGCCCCTCTTCAGGTCTGCCCTGGACGTACTATAGGCCTGAGCATCACCTGATCTGAAGGCAATGTTACGTGTCTTTAGTAGAAGCCGCTCTTCCTTGTTCATCCATGGTTTCTGATTTGGGTACATTGTGATCTGCTTTTCTGTGGTAACATTGTCAATTGTGGTGTTGATGTACTCCAGTACTGAGTGCGTGTAAGAGTCTATTTTAGTGTGAGAACCACAGGTGGCCTGAGAGGCAAACATGCTCCAGTCCGTGTCTTTAAACCTGTCCTGGAGTACAGAACCTACCCCGCTGGCCACACCTTGATTGTCTTCATTGATGGTTTCACACAGTTGATAAGCGGCAAATACTTGGGGGGGGGAGAAACAAAGAAAGGTAATCAGACTGTCCCAAGTGGGGGAGGGGCGTTGTCTTGTAGGCTGCAACAATGTTTGTATAGACATGGTCCAAGGTTCTATCCCCTCTGGTATGGCAGGAGACATGTTGATGAAATTTAGGTAACACTGACTTTAGGTTGGAGTGGTTACAGTCACCCGCTACAATAAATGCAGCCTCAGGGTGTGCAGATTGTTGTTTGCTGATGACCGCATGAAGTTTGCTCAGAGTATGGTGTCTGACCAGCTCAACAGCACTGTCAGATATTGTTATGTAGCCATGTGTCCGTGAGTATCATGACATTACAATCCATAAGTATCCTGTTGTCAGTGATCCATAGTCGTAACTCATCCATTTTGTTCTCCAGGGACGGCACATTAGCAAGGAAAAAGCTGGGTAAAGAATGCCGATACGGTGCTAGCCTTAGCTTATCTTTTAGCCCGCCACGCTTCCCCCGCCTCTGTTTGCGGTCCCTGCGCAGTCTTCGAGCACTTCCGGTCAGCCGAGTAGCCTGCAAAGCGTCGGGTGTTCCTGTTATTTCAGGGATGAGTCGAAGGTTGCTGATAAAACAGTCGGAGTTGTGTAATCCTATATCCAAAAGCTTTTGTCGGGTGCAAGATGTAAAAGCGAAGCTGCTCTGAATGAACAGACCCGAAATGAGCAGGAATAACACTGCTAACTTGCAAAATCTGAGGAGACGCTGGGCCTCGTGTAGTGCACGCGCCGCCATCTCGGATCTTGAACTTAAGGCCCAAGAAGAAGGAGCATATGGACTTTGCTTCCTTCCCCTCTCAACTCCAGTGTGACCCGTTGGTCCCAGAACCATCTCCCTGTGACCTTCTGGTCTGGAGCTATGGGCATGAGTGGGTGAAGCATATATAAAGCGGGCTCATGAGGTGATCATACTACATACCCAGCAGGTGCTGGCTGTATAATACAACTGGCACCCGGTCATAATGATCGGGATCGGAGATAACGTCAACCCCAGTCATTTCACCCTTCAGATGCAACTGTCAATAGCAACCGCTGCATCTGTGGGGTTAGACAAAGGGATGGGACTCCCTCTTTCCCCCCAATTGGAGTCCTGCAACAAAATTGTGGGGGTCCGATCGGTTGCTATGAAAGCCTCGGGACTTGTGAAGGCTCCCAGGCCTGTCATAGCGAACTGACTTTAAAGCCATGCCTGAGGCACGGCCTGACAGGCAGTCCATGAAAGTCCCAAAGACTGCAATAGCATTCTGTTACAGTCTATGGTACAAGTGATCAGAAGATTGCATGTATAAGTCACCTAAAGGGATTAAAAAAATCACAGGAAAAAAAACTAAAACTAACAAAATTGTTAAGAAAAACAAAAATTTTAAAAAAAAAGATTAAATCAGCCCCTTTTCTAATTTCACATATAAAAATAAACAATAAAAAAAACATAATTGGCATTGCAACGTCCAAAACCTATTAAAATAATATGTTTCTTGCATGGTAAATGTGCAATTTGCCATTTTTGGTCACCTTGCCTCTATAAAAATAAATAAATAAAAAAGTGATAAAAAAAACGGTATGTACTCCAACACTAAAAACCGATAAATGTAGTATCTCCGTAATTGTATAGATCTGCGATAAAGATCGTCATGTCATTTAAAGCGAACCTTTCACCAGGATTTCACTTAATAAACTATTACCAGTACCTTATACAAACCGGATTCCAAAAAAGTTGGGACACTATACAAATTCTGAATAAAAACTGAATGCAATGATGTGGATATGGCAACTTCTAATATTTTATTCAGAATAGAACATAAATCACGGAACAAAAGTTTAAACTGAGAAAATGTACCATTTTAAGGGAAAAATATGTTGAATCAGAATTTCATGGTGTCAACAAATCCCCAAAAAGTTGGGACAAGGCCATTTTCACCACTGTGTGGCATCTCCCCTTCTTCTTACAACACTCAACAGACGTCTGGGGACCGAGGAGACCAGTTTCTCAAGTTTAGAAATAGGAATGCTCTCCCATTCTTGTCTAATACAGGCCTCTAACTGTTCAATCGTCTTGGGCCTTCTTTGTTGCACCTTCCTCTTTATGATGCGCCAAATGTTCTCTATAGGTGAAAGATCTGGACTGCAGACTGGCCATTTCAGTACCCGGATCCTTCTCCTACGCAGCCACGATGTTGTGATTGATGCAGAATGTGGTCTGGCATTATCTTGTTGAAAAATGCAGGGTCTTCCCTGAAAAGAGATGACGTCTGGATGGGAGCATATGTTGTTCTAGAACCTGAATATATTTTTCTGCATTGATGGTGCCTTTCCAGACATGCAAGCTGCCCATGCCACACGCACTCATGCAACCCCTTACCATCAGAGATGCAGGCTTCTGAACTGAACGTTGATAACAACTTGGGTTGTCCTTGTCCTCTTTGGTCCGGACATGGCGCCCCAGATTTCCAAAAAGAACTTTGAATCGTGACTCGTCTGACCACAGAACAGTCTTCCATTTTGCCACACTCCATTATAAATGATCCCTGACCCAGTGAAAATGCCTGAGCTTGTGGATCTTGCTTAGAAATGGCTTCTTCTTTGCACTGTAGAGTTTCAGCTGGCAACGGCAGATGGCACGGTGGATTGTGTTCACTGACAATGGTTTCTGGAAGTATTCCTGAGCCCATTCTGTGATTTCCTTTACAGTAGCGTTCCTGTTTGTGGTGCAGTGTCGTTTAAGGGCCCGGAGATCACGGGCATCCAGTATGGTTTTACGGCCTTGACCCTTACGCACAGAGATTGTTCCAGATTCTCTGAATCTTCGGATGATGTTATGCACAGTTGATGATGATAGATGCAAAGTCTTTGCAATTTTTCGCTGGGTAACACCTTTCTGATATTGCTCCACTATCTTTCTGCGCAACATTGTGGGAATTGGTGATCCTCTACCCATCTTGGCTTCTGAGAGACACTGCCACTCTGAGAAGCTCTTTTTATACCCAATCATGTTGCCAGTTGACCTAATTAGTGTTAATTGGTCTTCCAGCTCTTCGTTATGCTCAAATTTACTTTTTCCAGCCTCTTATTGCTACTTGTCCCAATTTTTTGGGGATTTGTTGACACCGTGAAAATTTGAATCAACGTATTTTTCCTTTAAAATGATACATTTACTCGGATTAAACGTTTGATCTGTCATCTGCGTTCTATTACAAATAAAATATTGACATTTGCCATCTCCACATCATTGCATTCAGTTTTTATTCACAATTTGTTTAGTGTCCCAACTTTTTGGGAATCCGGTTTGTAGATTATCCTCATTGTGTTTCAATGCATTCTTGTGCCGCTTTCCTGGGATGGATATTCATGAAAAAAAAGACTTATAAAGTCCTCGTCTTCAGCTCCTGAAGTCACGCTAGAAGTCAAGGGGGTAGCCCTTCCCTCACTCCGGGCTGTAACTCCACCTCTAAGTAGTGTAACTGACACCCGACTCAGTCGCCAGGACCGCGCTTGATCCTGTAACTGAATCGCGCGTGAGGAAGAGAAGACAGACAGGCATCGGGGACGCGCATGCGCGATTCAGTTACAGGATCGCGCTCGAGTCCGACGCCGCATGCGCCGCCTGTATAAGCGCGGTCCCGGCGACTGAGCCGGGTGTCAGTTACACTACTTAGAGGAGGGGTTAGGGCAGGGGAGTTACAGCCCGGAGTGAGGGAAGGGCTACCCCCTTGACTTCTAGCGTGACTTCAGGAGCTGGAGACGAGGACTTTATAAGTCGTTTTTTTCATGAATATCCATCCCAGGAAAGCGGCATAAGAATGCATTGAAACGCAATGAGGATAATCTATAAGGTACTGGTAATAGTTTATTAAGTGAAATCCTGGTGAAAGGTTCGCTTTAAGGCATACTGAACAATGTAAAAACAAAAAACCATGACAGAATTATTATTATTTTTTTCTTTCATTTTTACCCCACAAAGATTTTTTTCCCCACTTTCCAATACATGCTATGGAAAATTAACCCTTTCCTGACCAGGCAATTTTCTGTTTCTAAGTTTTCATTATTTACTCCCTGCTGTCCCGGAGAGATAACGTTTTTATTTTTCCTTTCACATAGCTGTATGACTTGTTTTATTCGAGAAAAGTTGCATTTTCTAATGACACCATTTAATATTGCATTTAGTGGGAAGCTGGAAAAAAACAATTCCAAAAGAAAAATAAATAATGTAATTCCTCCACAGTGGGTTCTGTTTCTACACTACGTGCAGAATTATTAGGCAAATGAGTATTTTGACCACATCATCCTCTTTATGCATGTTGTCTTACTCCAAGCTGTATAGGCTCGAAAGCCTACTACCAATTAAGCATATTAGGTGATGTGCATCTCTGTAATGAGAAGGGGTGTGGTCTAATGACATCAACACCCTATATCAGGTGTGCATAATTATTAGGCAACTTCCTTTCCTTTGGCAAAATGGGTCAAAAGAAGGACTCGACAGGCTCAGAAAAGTCAAAAATAGTGAGATATCTTGCAGAGGGATGCAGCACTCTTAAAATTGCAAAGCTTCTGAAGCGTGATCATCGAACAATCAAGCGTTTCATTCAAAATAGTCAACAGGGTCGCAAGAAGCGTGTGGAAAAACCAAGGCGCAAAATAACTGCCCATGAACTGAGAAAAGTCAAGCGTGCAGCTGCCCAGATGCCACTTGCCACCAGTTTGGCCATATTTCAGAGCTGCAACATCACTGGAGTGCCCAAAAGCACAAGGTGTGCAATACTCAGAGACATGGCCAAGGTAAGAAAGGCTGAAAGACGACCACCACTGAACAAGACACACAAGCTGAAACGTCAAGACTGGGCCAAGAAATATCTCAAGACTGATTTTTCTAAGGTTTTATGGACTGATGAAATGAGAGTGAGTCTTGATGGGCCAGATGGCTGGATTGGTAAAGGGCAGAGAGCTCCAGTCCGACTCAGACGCCAGCAAGGTGGAGGTGGAGTACTGGTTTTGGCTGGTATCATCAAAGATGAGCTTGTGGGGCCTTTTTTGGTTGAGGATGGAGTCAAGCTCAACTCCCAGTCCTACTGCCAGTTTCTGGAAGACACCTTCTTCAAGCAGTGGTACAGGAAGAAGTCTGCAAGGTAAGAAAAACATGATTTTCATGCAGGACAATGCTCCATCACACGCGTCCAAGTACTCCACAACGTGGCTGGCAAGAAAGGGTATAAAAGAAGAAAATCTAATGACATGGCCTCCTTGTTCACCTGATCTGAACCCCATTGAGAACCTGTGGTCCATCATCAAATGTGAGATTTACAAGGAGGGAAAACAGTACACCTCTCTGAACAGTGTCTGGGAGGCTGTGGTTGCTGCTGCACGCAATGTTGATGGTGAACAGATCAAAACACTGACAGAATCCATGGATGGCAGGCTTTTGAGTGTCCTTGCAAAGAAAGGTGGCTATATTGGTCACTGATTTGTTTTTGTTTTGTTTTTGAATGTCAGAAATGTATATTTGTGAATGTTGAGATGTTATATTGGTTTCACTGGTAAAAATAAATAATTGAAATGGGTATATATTTGTTTTTTGTTAAGTTGCCTAATAATTATGTACAGTAATAGTCACCTGCACACACAGATATCCCCCTAAAATAGCTAAAACTAAAAACAAACTAAAAACTACTTCCAAAAATATTCAGCTTTGATATTAATGAGTTTTTTGGGTTCATTGAGAACATGGTTGTTGTTCAATAATAAAATTAATCCTCAAAAATACAACTTGCCTAATAATTCTGCACTCCCTGTATAGCATTCCCTATGTGGTAAACCTGACCTGTTAACTTCATCCTCTAGGTGAGTACGATTACAGCTATACCACATTTATATAGTTTTTTCTTGTGTTTTAATACAAAAAAAATAAAAATTGAAAAAAAATGTATTTTTATATTTTGATCGCCATATCCTGACCCCCATAACTTTAGCATAATTACGTCTACAGGGCTGTGTGGGGGCTCATTTTTTGTGGGGTGATGTTTTTTGTGTTCACTCCATTTTGGAGTGGACTTTTTGATCACTTTTTGTTAAATTTTTTTGGAAGGTGAAGCCCCACTGTACAGATTTCACCTTTCATTTTCAGAGCTCATTTGGAAAACGAAAGGTGGAATCTGATTGGTTGCTATGGGCAACTAAACCAACTTTCCTTTAGACCAGTTTTGATAAATCTACCCTATTGCCGCCAAGTGTCTGCTGTTTAAAGCAGCTATGGCGCCACTATGCCGACTTCCACTGTACATGTACGGTGGCAGTTGGGAAGGGTTTAAATGCTGCCATAAAAAAAAAAAAAAAAAAAAAATACAACTTGCACCACAAAAAAATGAATTTGGGAATGTAAAATGTAAAAAGGCATCGCTCTTGGGAGGTAAAAAAACTAAAAATCCAAAAATCGGCTGGGTCAATGAAGGAGTTGATAAATATAATTATATATCTATATATCTATATATATATATATATATACACACACACACATACAGTGGATATAAAAAGTCTACACACCCCTGTTAAAATGTCAGGTTTCTGTGCTATAAAAAAATGAGACAAAGGCCTCATGCACACGACCGTTGTGTGTTTTGCAGTTCGCAAATTGCGGATCCGCAAAACACGGAAGGCGTCCGTGTGCGTTCTGTAATTTGCGGTATGGCACGGACAGCCATTGATATAACTGCTTATTTTTGTCCGCAAAACCGACAAGAATAGGACAGGTTATATTTTTTTTGCGGGCAACGGAACAGAGCAACGGATGCGGACAGCACATGGAGTGCTGTCGGCATCTTTTGCGACCCCATTGAAGTGAATGGGTCCGCATCCAAGCCGCAAAAACTGCTGCTCGGATGCCGACCAAAACAATAGTCGTGTGCATGAGGCCAAAGATAGATCATTTCAGAACTTTTTCCACCTTTAATGTGACCTATAAACTGTACCACTCAATTGAAAAACAAACTGAAATCTTTTAGGTGGAGGGAAGAAAAAATATAAAAATAAAATAATGTGGTTGCAGAAGTGTGCACACCCTTAAACGAATACTTTGTTGAAGCACCTTCTGATGTTATTACAGCACTCAGTCTGGTGGAGGGAAGAAAACAAAACAAAAAAATAATGTGGTTGCATATTGGGGATGTTAAGAATTAAGCAATCATATTCAAAATCCTGTTAAATAGGAGTCAGCATACACCTGCCATCATTTAAAGTGCCTCTGATTAACCCCAAATAAAGTTCAGCTGCTCTAGTTGGTCTTTCCTGAAAGTTTCTTAGTCGCATCCCACAGCAAAGGCCATGGTCCACAGAGAGCTTCCAAAGCATCAGAGGGATCTCATTGTTAAAAGGTATCAGTCAGGAGAAGGGTACAAAAGAATTTCCAAGGTATTAGATATACCATGGAACACAGTGAAGACCGTCATCATCAAGTGGAGGAAATACGGCACAACAGTGACATTACCAAGAACTGGACGCCCCTCCAAAATTGATAAAAAGACGAGAAGAAAACTGGTCTGGGAGGCGACCAAGAGGCCTACAGCAACATTAAAGGAGCTGTAGGAATATCTGGCAAGTACTGGCCGTGTGGTACATGTGACAACAATCTCCTGTATTCTTCATATGTCTGGGCTATGGGGTAGAGTGGCAAGACGAAAGCCTTTTCTTACAAAGAAAAACATCCAAGCCAGGCTACATTTTGCAAAAACACATCTGAAGTCTCCCAAAAGCATGCAGGAAAAGGTGTTATGGTCTGATGAAACCAGGGTTGAACTTTTTGGCCATAATTCCAAAATATGTTTGGCGTAAAAACAACACTGCACATCACCAAAAGAACACCATACCCACAGCGAAGCATGGTGGTGGCAGCATCATGCCAAGGGGCTGTTTTTCTTCAGCTGGAACTGGAGCCTTAGTTAAGCTAGAGGGAATTATGAACAGTTCCAAATACCAGTCAATATTGGCACAAAACCTTCAGGCTTCTGATAGAAAGCTGAACATGAAGAGGAACTTCATCTTTCAGCATGACAACGACCCAAAGCATACATCCAAATCAACAAAGGAATGGCTTCACCAGAAGAAGAAAGTTTTGGAATGGCCCAGCCAGAGCCCAGACCTGAATCCGATTGACAATCTGTGGGGTGATCTGAAGAGGTCTGTGCACAGGAGATGCCCTTGCAATCTGACAGATTCGGAGTGTTTTTGCAAAGAAGAGTGGGCAAATCTTGCAAAGTCAAAATGTGCCATGCTGATAGACTCATACCCAAAAAGACTGAGTGCTGTAATAACATCAGAAGGTGCAACAAAGTATTAGTTTAAGGGTGTGCACACTTCTGCAACCACATTATTTTATTTTTATATTTTTTCTTCCCTCCACCTAAAAGATTTCAGTTTATTTTTCAATTGAGTTGTACAGTTTATAGGTCACATTAAGGTGAAAAAAGTTCTGAAATGATTTATCTTTGTCTCATTTTTTTACATCACAGAAACCTGACATTTTAACAGGGGTGTGTAGACTTATTATATCCACTGTATATATATATATATATATATATATATATAATGTGTGCAAGGGTCCGTCATTGACGGAAAGTACGTGTCACCGAGGTTCCTGGCCTCGGAGAGATAAGAATCGGTAATTTTCAGTGATAGCGGCAGCTAGTGCTCGCTGACACTGTTTTACTTAGGCTACTTTCACACTAGCGTTCGGGCGGATCCGTTCTGAACGGATCCGCTCATATTAATGCAGACGGAGGCTCCGTTCAGTACGGATCCGTCTGCATTAATAACTTTAAAAAAATTTGCAAGTGCGCAAGTGCGAAAGTAGCCTGCGCGGATCCGTTCAGACTTTCAATGTAAAGTCAATGGGGGACGGATCCGCTTGAAGATTGAGCCACATTGTGGCATCTTCAAACGGATCCGTCCCCATTGACTTACATTGAAAGTCTGGACGGATCCGCACGGATCCGCACGCCTCCGAACGGCCAGGCGGACACCCGAACGCTGCAAGCAGCGTTCAGCTGTCCGCCTGTCCGTGCGGAGGCGAGCGGAGCGGAGGCTGAACGCCGCCAGACTGATGCAGTCTGAGCGGATCCGCCTCCATTCAGACTGCATCAGGGCTGGACGGCTGCGTTCGGGTCCGCTCGTGAGCTCCTTCAAACGGAGCTCACGAACGGAAACCCGAACGCTAGTGTGAAAGTAGCCTAAGTGTGGCCGTAAAGCCAATCCGGGCCGGTTCTTTTCTTGTGCAGACAAAGAGCAGGGTGGGTGGCTGTTCCCCAAGTCCAGGCCAAGTTTTGGGCTGGGGTTTAAAAACCCAGCCAGCAGCTCAGCTGGGGTGGATTACCCTGCATTTGAAAGTGGAGCTGTGGAAACTCTGTGTATGAGAGCCGTCTGCTGGGAGTCAGGCGCCCTAAAGCCCTGTGGACTGCCAGGTGATTTGTGCGATTCTGGGGACTCTTGCTGTGTGAAATTAACACCCGGACCCTGTTATGCATTTGTTTTTCTTTTATGCCTTTTTGTGTGAATAAACACGGCACTTTTGTTTTTTCAACCGTGGTCTTGCCTCTGTATTGCGTCCGCTTACCCTGCCTACCAGAGCAAATCCCTACAATATACAGAGAGAGAGAGAGAGAGGTGGTCACCCTAAAGTGTTGGCCTCAGTGTCCCTTTAGGTGTCAGCCACAGTGTTCCAATGTCTCCTTCAATGTTGGCAGAAATGCCCAGTGTCCCCACAGTCCTCAGAACCTCTCTCTCTTCCTCAGCGCTGCCTCCCTTCCTCTTTCAGGTCCTCACGTGCTGCTCACCTCCTCTTGCTGACATAAGGAATCCCATCCACGTCTTGCCGCATTTTCTAAAGTCCAGACCGGCTGGATATGTAGCAGGCCAGTTTGGTTGCTTTACTGTAATATAGGTGGCTGGGTAGTGGCAGCAGGAGGCGCCGCTTATCCCTGTTACCTGCACAGGAACTCATAGATACTTGCATAGCCATGCTCCTGTGTGCACACATATGCTCTACTGTACAGTGGGGCGGTTTACTAACTGCCCAGCCCACCAGGAACCTGCTGGTAGGGCACATTACCAATCCGGACCGGCCATTATAAAGGTGTTGTTTTTTCAGTAACAAGGAATTAGGGGCCAGGGACGGTACTTGGAAGTCTTGGTCATGCTCTTGCAACCAATGTCAGACATTTCTATCCATGTGATATGTCGCATTGTCTCGCTGGAAGTTCTCATCCGCCCCAGGGAAGACAATCAGCATGTATGGGTGTACGTGATCGGCAATGATGGATTCATACCGAAATCAGTGATACAATATGTGCTTTTTACATGGATGAGTGGCCGGGAGAATGCCAGGAAAACATCCCCCAGACCATACTGCTGCCACCACCAGCTTGTGTTCTCCAGCAATGGTTGCAGGTTGTTTCTTCTCTGATGTTTTTCTCCTAACACATCAACATCCATCCATTCCATAAAGCAGAAAACGTGACTCATTGGAGAAGACACCTGTTACCAAACAGTGGAGGTCTAAGGGTACTTTCACACTAGCGTTTTTCTTTTCCGGTATTGAGTTCCATCACAGGGGCTCAATACCGAAAAAAACTGATCAGTTTTATCCTAATGCATTCTGAATGGAGAGCATTCCGTTCAGGATGCATCAGTTCAGTCCCTCTTACGTTTTTTGGCCGGAGAAAATCCCGCAGCATGATGCAGTTTTCTCTCCGGCCAAAAATCCTGAACACTTGCCGGATCCGGCATTAATTACCATTGAAATGTATTAATGCCAGGGGCGGTACTTAGTGTTCTGGAAAACCGGATCCGGTTTCCCGATCTGCGCATGCGCAGACCTTCAAAAATGAGAAAGAAAATAAATACCAGATCCGTTTTTCCGGATGACAATTGGAAAGACGGATTCGGGATTGCAATGCATTTGTCAGATGGATCTGCATCCGGATCTGTCTCACAAATGCAACGGTTTGCGTCCAGATTGCCGGAATCCTTTGCCGCAAGTGTGAAAGTACCCTTATTCCGATACTGCTGTGAAAATTGAAGCCTTTTCTGTTGATGCAGCTTCACTATCAGAGGAGCAGTGACCTTCCGTCTGCTCCGGAGCCCCATACACAGTTGGGTTCTCTGAAATGTTGTCTTAGACACACGTCTGGTGCCCCCTGGTTCAGTTGGCGGTGAGCTGCTCTACTGTAGCGTGTCGGTCCACCCTTGCGCACTTTTGTAGCCAACGTTCACCTCTCACATCAGTGGCACGGGGTCTCCGCAGTTTCCACGTGTCTTATTCACAACAATGCCATTTCTCCACTCACCATACACTTTCACCACAGCAGCAGAGAACAGTTCTGTTCTGCAGAGTCAGAAATACCGCCACCCGGGGCCAGAAAACCAATAATCATCCCTTTTTACAACTCTGATAAATGGCCCCTTTTACCCATGACAGTAGGATATGTGTGCAGAGCCTATCGCACACCTTATATACCCACGAGCCAGCTCACCACACAGGACTTCCTTCATGAGCTACACACTGCCGACGTCGGAAGTAGAAAATGGTCAGAATAAAGGGACTCGACTGTGTTAATAGAAATGGAAATAAGCGATATCATATTTTTTAGGTTCCTTTTAAGGTGCAAATATGTGCACCGAAATAATCGCATATTTGCAAGGTGGACATCAAAAACATGCCGTGTAACTGCCTAACATTAGTGCTGCACCTTAAAATACGGAATGAGAGATGCCAGTGAAAGAGGCCATATTTACTAATGCCTAAAGCCCTCATGTACAACGGTGACCCATAGCAACCAATCAGATCACATCTTTCATTTTCTACCCCGCGTCACATAATTGAGAGCTAAAATCTGATTGTCTGTTAACGTCTCATAGTTATTAATGCCTAAAGGGCTCAAGAACATCAGTGACCTATAGGAACCAATCAGTTTACCGCTTTCATTTTTCAACCTGCCTCACAAAATTGAGAGCTGAAATCTGATTGGCTGCTATGGCTATCAATGCCTAAAACCCTCATATACGCCGGTGACCCATAGCAACCAATCGGATCACCTCCTTTATTTTGCAACCTGCCATTACATAAACGAGAGCTGAAATATGATTGGCTAATGGTTATCAACGAGCAACCAATCAGATCACCTCTTTCTTTTCCAACCTGCCTTGCGAAATTGAGAACCTGACATTTGATTGGTTGTTAACAGCTCATAGTTTTCAATGCCTAAAACCCTCTGACCGTTGCAACCAATCAGACGGTCTGTTTCATTTCCCATCCTGCCTCACATAAATGAGAGCTGAAATCTAATTAGTTGATTCGGGCTGATAAAGTTATATATCAACAACCAATCAGATCACTTTTTTTTTTTAAATTACCACCCTGCCTCACATCAACGAGAGCCGATATCTGATTGGTTGTTCAGGGCACGCTCACTATACACGATGAGAATGGGAAGGGGGGAGGGAGTTGAGGATAGCGGAGATGTCCAGTACAGTGGGGGGCGGCGGCAGGCTGTGCACTCATCGCTGGTTCCTATAGTAACCTCACCCCCTCAGCCTGTGTAATGGCGGCTGTCGCTATGTACCACATCGCGTCCCGGTGACGCGTTATACTGCCCTACCTCGTGAGATTTCCCTACCCTCTGACTTCCTGTCGCATGAGCGATGACGTCGGGGGGCGTGTCTCACTTTTCTCCATCTGCGCATGCCCAAAAGGACACTCTAGTGAAAATCTCAAGGCTGAACTTAGCAGCACGCCGGGAACCTGCGCATGCGTCTGGGAGCCGAGACGCGCCTGCGCAATGTGATGGTAGGGAAAAATTACGTCCCAGTGCGCAAGCGCCGAGGGTAAGCATGAATATCCATGCCAAAAGCACTTTTAACCCTTTGCAGGAGCTATTCTCATATTGGTTCTTGACTGATTGTCCTCCTATATATAGGTTCTATTATATAGGGGGTCTGTCTGCACAGTATATGGGGGGGTCTGTCTGCACAGTATATTTGGGGGGCTGTCTGCACAGTATATTTGGGGGGCTGTCTGCACAGTATATTTGGGGGGCTGTCTGCACAGTATATTTGGGGGGCTGTCTGCACAGTATATAGGGGGCTGTCTGCACATTAAATGGGGGGGCTGTCTGCGCAGTATATGGGGGGCTGTGTGCGCAGTATATGGGGGGGCTGTGTGCGCAGTATATGGGGGGGCTGTGTGCGCAGTATATGGGGGGCTGTCTGCGCAGTGTATGGGGGGGCTGTCTGCGCAGTGTATTGGGGGGCTGTCTGCGCAGTGTATTGGGGGGCTGTCTGCGCAGTGTATTGGGGGGCTGTCGCACAGTATATGGGGGGGATGTCGCACAGTATATGGGGGGGCTGTCTGCGCAGTATATGGGGGGGCTGTCTGCGCATTAAATGGGGGGCTGTCTGCGCAGTATATGGGGGGGCTGTGTGCGCAGTATATGGGGGGCTGTCTGTGCAGTATATGGGGGGGTGTCTGCTCATTATATAGGGAGGTCTGTGCAGTATATGGGGGGGGGGCTGTCTGTGCAGTATATGGGGGGGCTGTCTGTGCGGTACGGTATATTGGGGGATGTATGTGCAGCATATTTGGGGGGGGCAGTGTATTATATTTGTGGCCTGTGTGTTAGATGTGTACAACCCTATTTTAACAAAAAAATAATAAAAATTCCCTATATCTCCTATGCCATGGCATGTTTTTTGCTACGAAACTGCAGTCATCTCGTCACTTGGAGAAGGATGAGAAGCGGCCCCCATCCAGAAGGACACACCTGCCACCAAATCCGTCTCTCACTGGATTCTGTAATCCCCGTCTGCTGTGTATATGTGCACCGTCCGTCTGCTGCACTGCGTCTGTTCTGCCATTTGCTCTAACTATTTTAATAAAAAAAAATTGTGTCACAACTCTGACCAGCATGTTCTCCTATGGAACACAAAGTACCTGAAGTGGTAAGAAGAAGCCCATGTGTGAGGCCCGCGCCCTGGCGGGAGCATTGAAGGGGCATCTGACAGGTGACGAGCTGCTCCTGTGTACTGTGATCACCGCGAGTTCAGAGGTCGGCACCCATAGGCTGTCCACATGCTGTGAATTACATCTCCCATCATGCTGGTAAAGTATTATGGGAGGTGTAGTCCAAAACATCTGGAATACCAAATGCGTATGAATGAAAAGCATGGTGTGTGACTGGTCAGTAACAAGGGTTGAAGCCTTGACGTGGCGTTACTGCTCACATGTGTATCCATGTGCCAATTCAACCAATGTGAGTGACTGTAATTAATACTGATTAGGTAACTATAAATACTGTGACAATGGAGAATTAAACGACTGTATCTCCTACACACTGCTTACACCGTGACCGTATCTCCTACACACCGCTTACACTGTGACCGTATCTCCTACACACCGCTTACACTGTGACCGTATCTCCTACACACCGCTTACACTGTGACCGTATCTCCTACACACTGCTTACACCGTGACCGTATCTCCTACACACCGCTTACACTGTGACCGTATCTCCTACACACTGCTTACACCGTGACCGTATCTCCTACACACCGCTTACACCGTGACTGTATCTCCTACAAACTGCTTACACTGTGACCGTATCTCCTACACACTGCTTACACCGTGACCGTATCTCCTACACACAGCTTACACTGTGACCGTATCTCCTACACACTGCTTACACCGTGACCGTATCTCCTACACACTGCTTACACCGTGACTGTATCTCCTACAAACTGCTTACACCGTGACCGTATCTCCTACACACTGCTTACACTGTGACCGTATCTCCTACACACCGCTTACACCGTGACTGTATCTCCTACACACCGCTTACACTGTGACCGTATCTCCTACACACCGCTTACACTGTGACCGTATCTCCTACACACCGCTTACACTGTGACCGTATCTCCTACACACTGCTTACACCGTGACCGTATCTCCTACACACCGCTTACACCGTGACCGTATCTCCTACACACCGCTTACACCGTGACCGTATCTCCTACACACTGCTTACACCGTGACCGTATCTCCTACACACCGCTTACACCGCGACCGTATCTCCTACACACCGCTTACACCGTGACCGTATTTCCTACACACTGCTTACACCGTGACCGTATCTCCTACACACTGCTTACACCGTGACCGTATCTCCTACACACCGCTTACACCGTGACCGTATCTCCTACACACCGCTTACACCGTGACCGTATCTCCTACACACTGCTTACACCGTGACCGTATCACCTACACACTGCTTACACCGTGACCGTATCTCCTACACACTGCTTACACCGTGACCGTATCTCCTACACACTGCTTACACCGTGACCGTATCTCCTACACACTGCTTACACCGTGACCGTATCTCCTACACACCGCTTACACTGTGACTGTATCTCCTACACACTGCTTACACCGTGACCGTATCACCTACACACTGCTTACACCGTGACCGTATCTCACCTTTTGGACTCTTGTACACGACTATATGCACTAAAACATGTATAGTGATAGTTAACGGGCGATATTGATCGTGCGTACAGGAGCACATGGCATCTTGATGTTGTTCATGTTGTGCCTCACAATGGGCTATTGTCCCGCATTCATATGATCTATTCTCTATTCGTGCTAAACAATAGCCCCACCTGAAGCTCGACTTGCGCAGCATCATTGTAATCTAGGATTGTGTGTACTCCTGTTGGCATGATCAATGCCAGTGTGGGACATATGGCCCTCTTGTAGGGAATACAGTCGTGTGAAAGAGGCCTTAAAATGAGTTTTCTCATCTCAGACAATAGGGGCATATCGCTTGGATATGCCCCCATTGTCTTATAGCTGCTGTTCCCCGCACCTATATTGAGAACTGGTCCCCGAAATTGGAGTATGGCGCAATGCGCATGCTCTGCCGCCCTCCATTCTTCTCTATGTTAGAGTTGTGGATTAGCAAACAGTGGTCGACGGACCCCATTAAATCTGGTGTCCTCCAGCCACAGCGCTACCTGCTCCGTTCTCAATATAGGTGCGTGTCCCATCGGTGGTACCCACACCTATCAGACAATGGTTGCATATTCAAGTGATATGCCACCATTGATTGGGATACCCCTTTAACAGCAGTTAGTCCCTTGTGTGTCCATTGTGGTAATCACACTAGTTATGTCATAGCGTCATAGGGAAATCATTAATCAAACTGTTAAATTACAATTTATTAATGAATTCCTGATGATGCTGATGGACCGTGACTCCCACAAGGGCTCAAATGAAAAGGGGCAAGATTGAACAACGAACAAGCCTTTGCTGTTCATGTGCCAATCATAGGGTCTACGATCAATAAAGAGCCAACAGATCGCTCATTACTGATTGTATTGTTCATGGTTCACCTTTGGCAATAATGTAGTTTAGGGCAAAAAAAAATACCAAGGGCTTTTCAATAAACGTACAGTAGTGACCCTATGGTGGTTTTAATGTCACCACAGCGGTAGTGCCAAAGGGTACTGTTACCCTGTACCGGCCAATGAAAACACAAATACATCGAAGTTAACTATACATTTTTTTATTTTTGTATAAATTACAATATATCCATAAAAAAAAAATATATATATATACATACTATACAAAAAATAATTTTTTTTAGTGGAGTAGGACTGTCGTGTAGGTGGTTTGAGGTTGGCAATGGTAGCCCCCCTGTCCTCTTTATTCTCTGAGCTAAAAATACAGTCCACAGGAAAGGATGCAGGTTGAAATTGTGGGTTGTATAAGGGTCTGAGGAGGAGGGTACCCGAGCATGTGTAGAGGTGGTGGGGAAAATAGTGGGACGGAGAAGTAGAAAAGAGACAGAAGGGAACACATGCCCGGGGGCTGGGAATGGGAAGGTTGTCGGTAATGGTCACTGGTGTGGGATGAGGTTGTGGGGGCCGTGGCCAATTTCTGTGACACATTCTCTAAGCATGATATTAAACTCATGCAACTGCTCGGGCGTCATTGAGTCCACCAAATTGATTATGCTTACCCCATAATGGTAGTTAGGGCTGCATTGGATCGCCGACTCTGCTCCCTCCCAGCGGCGAATCAAGGCAGCACTAAACTCCTTCTGATGTTCGTCCAAACCTTCTACAGTGTTGGAAACAACCTCTACACGGTCCACATTTTGCTTTGGCACACCGGATCTCTGCATGCTCAGCAGGGCTCTTAAATTTGGATGTCAACCTAAGAGCCTCTGTTGAGCAGAGGGATCCGGTAGGGGACCCGGATTCTCCCGAGCAGATGCATGAGGGACAGGAGGTCTGGCGTTGGCGATCCATTCATTTTCCGCATCAGGAGGTTGTTCAGTCTCCAGAGTGCTGCTCTTAGTTCTGTATGAAAAAAATTAAATAAAAATTTACCTTTAAAAACACCATCCATGTCCGATGCTACGTCTACATTACACCATAAGTTGGCTGTCCAAAACAGGGTAGCCAAACGCTCTGCTGTTACAGACAGTCCCTTAAAGGGAACCTGTCACTGGGATTTTGTGTATAGAGCTGAGGGCATGGGTTGTTAGATGGCCGCTAGCACATCCTCAATACCCAGTCCCCATAGCTCTGTGTGCTCTTATTGTGTAAGAAAACAGATTTGATACATATGCAAATTAACCTGAGATGAGTCCTGTCCCTGACTCCTCTCACATACAGGACTCATCTCAGGTTAATTTGCATATGTATCAAATTGATTTTTTTAAGCAATAAAAGCACACAGAGCTATGGGGACTGGGTATTGCGGATGTGCTAGAGGCCATCTAGCAACCCATGTCCTCAGCGCTATACCCCAAATCCCGGTGACAGGTTCCCTTTAAATTACATTTCTTTTTACATTTCATTTACATTTCTTTAAAAAATATATATAATTTACCTTCTTTGTGCCATTGTGCGTCGTCGTAAACCAAGGCCGCTATATATGTACTCCCTGAGGTTGCGCCGGACCCAATCGGGACTGAACCTCCTTCTTATAGTCCATCCTGAAGCCGTCCTGGATAGATCAGCAACGCGTTGTGTAACCTGTTTAAATGTTGGGAAAAAAAAACATAACATGATGTAAGGTTAAGAACAATATGAATGTTTAAAAAAAAAATTGCTGTTCTTACAACATATCTTCTGAGACACCGCATTTAAATCCCCCCAGGTCTCAGAAAGGTCAGAACATATGTCCCTCTATGGCCGTGTAAGCAGTGTGTAGGTGATACGGTCACAGTGTAAGCAGTGTGTAGGAGATACGGTCACGGTGTAAGCAGTGTGTAGGAGATACGGTCACAGTGTAAGCAGTGTGTAGGAGATACGGTCACAGTGTAAGCAGTGTGTAGGAGATACGGTCACAGTGTAAGCGGTGTGTAGGAGATACGGTCACAGTGTAAGCGGTGTGTAGGAGATACGGTCACGGTGTAAGCGGTGTGTAGGAGATACGGTCACGGTGTAAGCAGTGTGTAGGAGATACGGTCACAGTGTAAGCAGTGTGTAGGAGATACGGTCACGGTGTAAGCAGTGTGTAGGAGATACGGTCACGGTGTAAGCAGTTTGTAGGAGATACGGTCACAGTGTAAGCAGTGTGTAGGAGATACAGTCACGGTGTAAGCAGTGTGTAGGAGATACGGTCACGGTGTAAGCAGTGTGTAGGAGATACGGTCACAGTGTAAGCAGTGTGTAGGAGATACGGTCACGGTGTAAGCGGTGTGTAGGAGATACGGTCACGGTGTAAGCAGTGTGTAGGAGATACGGTCACAGTGTAAGCAGTGTGTAGGAGATACGGTCACGGTGTAAGCAGTGTGTAGGAGATACGGTCACAGTGTAAGCAGTGTGTAGGAGATACGGTCACGGTGTAAGCGGTGTGTAGGAGATACGGTCACGGTGTAAGCAGTGTGTAGGAGATACGGTCACAGTGTAAGCAGTGTGTAGGAGATACGGTCACGGTGTAAGCGGTGTGTAGGAGATACGGTCACGGTGTAAGCGGTGTGTAGGAGATACGGTCACGGTGTAAGCAGTGTGTAGGAGATACGGTCACGGTGTAAGCAGTGTGTAGGAAATACGGTCACGGTGTAAGCGGTGTGTAGGAGATACGGTCGCGGTGTAAGCGGTGTGTAGGAGATACGGTCACGGTGTAAGCAGTGTGTAGGAGATACGGTCACGGTGTAAGCGGTGTGTAGGAGATACGGTCACGGTGTAAGCGGTGTGTAGGAGATACGGTCACGGTGTAAGCAGTGTGTAGGAGATACGGTCACAGTGTAAGCGGTGTGTAGGAGATACGGTCACAGTGTAAGCGGTGTGTAGGAGATACGGTCACAGTGTAAGCGGTGTGTAGGAGATACAGTCACGGTGTAAGCGGTGTGTAGGAGATACGGTCACAGTGTAAGCAGTGTGTAGGAGATACGGTCACGGTGTAAGCAGTTTGTAGGAGATACAGTCACGGTGTAAGCAGTGTGTAGGAGATACGGTCACGGTGTAAGCAGTGTGTAGGAGATACGGTCACAGTGTAAGCTGTGTGTAGGAGATACGGTCACGGTGTAAGCAGTGTGTAGGAGATACGGTCACAGTGTAAGCAGTTTGTAGGAGATACAGTCACGGTGTAAGCGGTGTGTAGGAGATACGGTCACGGTGTAAGCAGTGTGTAGGAGATACGGTCACAGTGTAAGCGGTGTGTAGGAGATACGGTCACGGTGTAAGCAGTGTGTAGGAGATACGGTCACAGTGTAAGCGGTGTGTAGGAGATACGGTCACAGTGTAAGCGGTGTGTAGGAGATACGGTCACAGTGTAAGCGGTGTGTAGGAGATACAGTCACGGTGTAAGCAGTGTGTAGGAGATACAGTCGTTTAATTCTCCATTGTCACAGTATTTATAGTTACCTAATCAGTATTAATTACAGTCACTCACATTGGTTGAATTGGCACATGGATACACATGTGAGCAGTAACGCCACGTCAAGGCTTCAACCCTTGTTACTGACCAGTCACACACCATGCTTTTCATTCATACGCATTTGGTATTCCAGATGTTTTGGACTACACCTCCCATAATACTTTACCAGCATGATGGGAGATGTAATTCACAGCATGTGGACAGCCTATGGGTGCCGACCTCTGAACTCGCGGTGATCACAGTACACAGGAGCAGCTCGTCACCTGTCAGATGCCCCTTCAATGCTCCCGCCAGGGCGCGGGCCTCACACATGGGCTTCTTCTTACCACTTCAGGTACTTTGTGTTCCATAGGAGAACATGCTGGTCAGAGTTGTGACACAATTTTTTTTTATTAAAATAGTTAGAGCAAATGGCAGAACAGACGCAGTGCAGCAGACGGACGGTGCACATATACACAGCAGACGGGGATTACAGAATCCAGTGAGAGACGGATTTGGTGGCAGGTGTGTCCTTCTGGATGGGGGCCGCTTCTCATCCTTCTCCAAGTGACGAGATGACTGCAGTTTCGTAGCAAAAAACATGCCATGGCATAGGAGATATAGGGAATTTTTATTATTTTTTTGTTAAAATAGGGTTGTACACATCTAACACACAGGCCACAAATATAATACACTGCCCCCCCCAAATATGCTGCACATACATCCCCCAATATACCGTACCGCACAGACAGCCCCCCCATATACTGCACAGACAGCCCCCCCCCCATATACTGCACAGACCTCCCTATATAATGAGCAGACACCCCCCCATATACTGCACAGACAGCCCCCCATATACTGCGCACACAGCCCCCCCATATACTGCGCAGACAGCCCCCCATTTAATGCGCAGACAGCCCCCCCATATACTGCGCAGACAGCCCCCCCATATACTGTGCGACATCCCCCCCATATACTGTGCGACAGCCCCCCAATACACTGCGCAGACAGCCCCCCAATACACTGCGCAGACAGCCCCCCAATACACTGCGCAGACAGCCCCCCCATACACTGCGCAGACAGCCCCCCATATACTGCGCACACAGCCCCCCCATATACTGCGCACACAGCCCCCCCATATACTGCGCACACAGCCCCCCATATACTGCGCAGACAGCCCCCCCATTTAATGTGCAGACAGCCCCCTATATACTGTGCAGACAGCCCCCCAAATATACTGTGCAGACAGCCCCCCAAATATACTGTGCAGACAGCCCCCCAAATATACTGTGCAGACAGCCCCCCAAATATACTGTGCAGACAGACCCCCCCATATACTGTGCAGACAGACCCCCTATATAATAGAACCTATATATAGGAGGACAATCAGTCAAGAACCAATATGAGAATAGCTCCTGCAAAGGGTTAAAAGTGCTTTTGGCATGGATATTCATGCTTACCCTCGGCGCTTGCGCACTGGGACGTAATTTTTCCCTACCATCACATTGCGCAGGCGCGTCTCGGCTCCCAGACGCATGCGCAGGTTCCCGGCGTGCTGCTAAGTTCAGCCTTGAGATTTTCACTAGAGTGTCCTTTTGGGCATGCGCAGATGGAGAAAAGTGAGACACGCCCCCCGACGTCATCGCTCATGCGACAGGAAGTCAGAGGGTAGGGAAATCTCACGAGGTAGGGCAGTATAACGCGTCACCGGCTCAGCCAATCCCCGGCAGGCGTGGAGAGGGCGGGGCCTCTTCATCTCTGCTCCGTGTGGAAAAGACGGTTTCGGGTGCAAAAGTTTGTATTATTTCCCTGCTCCGGACGTCAGAGATGCCCAGTGAGGGAGAAGCCTTCGCCGCTGCTTGGCTCCGGTCGTTGTTCTCGCCCCCGGCAGTGATCGGTCGCGGCCTCCTTCAGCCGCCGGGTCCCGTCCCCTCGCTGACCTTTGGACCGACTCCTCTGCCCGGTTATCTCATTCAAGATGTGGGAATCTAACCGTGTGCGGCTGCTATGTATGCTGAGCCTCACCTTCATCTTCTTCGTGGCGGAGGTGGTGGTGAGCAGGATCACCGGCTCCCTCGCCATGCTCTCCGACTCCTTCCACATGCTGTCCGATGTCATCGCTCTGCTGGTCGGCCTGATCGCCGTGCGATTCGCGCAGAAGACGCGCTCGACCGACAAGAACACGTTCGGCTGGATCCGGGCCGGGGTGATGGGGGCTCTGGTGAACGCCATCTTCCTCACCGCCCTGTGCTTCACCATCATCCTGGAGGCCGTGGAGCGCTTCACCGAGCCGCGGGCCATCGAGCAGCCGCTGGTGGTGATCGGGGTCGGCTTCGGCGGACTCCTCATCAACCTGATCGGGCTGTGCATGTTCCGGGATAGCGCCGGTCACGGCCACTCCCACGGCGGAGGCTCCGGTCACGGACACTCTCACGGAGCCAAGAAGGGTCACCGGAGCCGGGAGAGGGCGGCGGGAGACGGGGCCGCCCTGGACCGGGAGGAGACCAACAACCTGGTGGAGAACTGTGCCGCCTCCAACGGGCCCGGGCTGGAAGCGGGGCCCGGGAAACACGGTGAGGAGAGCCCTGTCATGACGTCACCCGTAGAGCCTTATATAGTAGGAGGGATACGTGATGTCACGTATGGGCTATGACGTCACATTGCTGGTCATAACCGGCCTAATATAAGTGATATGAAGTCATGTGGCCTGTAGAGCCTTGTATGTCATGTGCCTCTGTAGGTGATGTCATATATGGACTATGACGTCACAGGACTTACCATACAATCCTAATATGTCCGGTAGAGCCTTGTATGTAATGTAGAATCTTCTATTGGTGATGTCACGAACCTGATGTTATAGTAGTGTATGTGATATTCTAGATATTATCACCCTGCCCTATGCTATATGACGTCCGTATAGTGCTATTGTGACGTCATACATGTGATGTGTAATGGATATAGGATGTGGGTTATATACTGCCTGTAATATACCGTCATGTACTAACGCCGATGTATACAGAACGTTACACACAGTGGTAGGTCCTGTACTAGATATATCACAGGGTACATGTGTCATCTTTATACTACCTGATGACATCACAGCGTTACACATGGCTGATCTGTGATGTCATAATGTGTGAAGATATATCAGTTGGGTTATATAATATGTCAGGTGTAGGGGTGGCTACTGACAGCCACTGCCCACCCCTCTACTATATCCTATACATGGGTGCTGGGTAGTCTAACACATGCATGAGGGCAGCGGTCTTCTGGTGGATGCAGGTTGCCTCGGTGGTACATGGGGCAGCAGTCTTCTGGTGGGTGCAGGTTGCCCCGGTGGCACATGGGGCAGCGGTCTTCTGGTGGTTGCAGGTTGCCCTGGTGGCACATGGGGGCAGCGGTCTTCTGGTGGTTGCAGGTTGCCCTGGTGGCACATGGGGGCAGCGGTCTTCTGGTGGTTGCAGGTCGCCCCGGTGGCACATGGAGGCAGCGGTCTTCTGGTGGTTGCAGGTTGCCCCGGTGGTACATGGGGGCAGCGGTCTTCTGGTGGTTGCAGGTCGCCTCGGTGGCACATGGAGGCAGCGGTCTTCTGGTGGTTGCAGGTCGCCTCGGTGGCACATGGAGGCAGCGGTCTTCTGGTGGTTGCAGGTTGCCCGGTGGTACATGGGGGCA